>NW_026111317.1:150000-157500 GCF_024679095.1 Eriocheir sinensis | reverse complement strand
ATAGATGGACCCAAGCCAGGCCACCTCACGCGACCCACGACTCCGGCACGTTCTCTTATGGTCCTCGTGTCCCCTCCGTGTTCCCGGGCACGCTCCTGCGGCCTGTATTTACTCTAACTGTACAATATGTGTCATCCCCTGCAGAGCGTGATGCATGTGATTACCCCGGCGCAAGAGACGAGCATTACTCCTTGATGGCGCGGCGATTTGCGACGAAGGAAGATGAAGTGAAGCCATTACGCGCATAAGAAGGATGCGGGAAGGCTTGTAGGTTAATAGGGATAAGGTGTAGGAACGAATATTTTGATTAGCAGGTACGAGGACAGGTAAAGTGAAGCCATTACGCGCATAAGGTGATAGAAGGTTTGTAGGTTAATAGGGATAAGGTGTACCAATGAATATTTTGATTGGCAGGTGCCCGAAGCGTGTTGTTTCTCGCGGGGAGAAGATACCTGGGAGCAAATGACAGCCTCGACACACACACACACACACACACACACACACACACACACACACACATACAAGACAGGTAAAGTGAAGCCATAACGCGCATAAGGTGATATAATGCATGCAGGTTAATAGGGATAAGATGTACCAACGAGTATTTTGATCGGCAGGTTCCAAGAGCGAGTTGTTTATACTGGTTCAAACGGGCGGGCGCGACGTTCAGGAGGACGCAGGTTCGCGCCCCGCCCGCCGCCATGAACAGGCTGGCAATTTTCAGTCACCGCCGAGTGCCCGAAGACTCCCCACAAGCTGTACAGAAGACCACCTCTAAGGCTGGACTCTAGTGGGGCCCAGCATGAGACTCTACAAGCACTTGACAACGCCATCCCGGGCTGGGGTCAACTCCCAGGCCCCACTTAGAAAGCCTACCTCCTCCTCCTCCGTTTTCTTCTTCTTCTTCTTCTTCTTCTTCTTCTTCTTCTTCTTCTTCTTTCTTTCCTTCTCCTACTCTTCCTACTCCTCTCCTCTCCTCCTTTCTTCTCCTCCTCCTCCTCCTCCTAACCGTCACCTATATAACCGAGAAATGACCGACAGCAGTGACTCCGCCTGACACACCAAGCCAAGGACGAATCAATCAGGGTTTCCGCCGTCTGAAGGCCACCAACGCGTCCTTCGTTCACGCTCCTATTCATTAACGTGTGTATTTGAGGCGCCTAGTGATTGATGACTGAAAGTTCCTTATGAAATGATTTGATAGTGTACGCTTGCGTTAGGGGGGATTGGAGGGAGGGAGGGAGGGAGGAAGAGAGAGAGAGAGAGAGAGAGAGAGAGAGAGAGAGAGAGAGAGAGAGAGAGAGAGAGAGAGAGAGAGAGAGAGAGAGAGAGAGAGAGAGAGAGAGAGAGAGAGAGAGAGAGAGAGAGAGAGAGAGAGAGAGAGAGAGATGGGGGGTGCGGGGCCGCGAAGGGAAAGGTAGGAGGAGAAAATGGAGAAGGTATGGAGGAAAGTGAGGGAGAAAGGGAGAGAAAAAAGGAAGAAGGAAGAGAAAAGAATTGAACGAAAGGGAAGGGAAGCAAGAGGAAATTATATCCTCCTCCTCTTCCTCCTCCTCCTCCTTCCCCTCCTTCTTTTTCTTCTTCTTTCTCTCCTCGTATACTCCTACTCCTCCTCTTCCTCTCTCTTCATTCCTTCACTTCCTCTCCTTCCTGAGAAAAAGAGAGAAGGAAGGAAGGAAGGAAGTATAGAAGGAAGAGGGTAGGAGGAGGAGGAGGAGGAGGAGGAGGAAAGGGAGGGGGTGAGGTGGGGGTCTATGCAATAACATCAGAAAATTTAACGACAGAAAAGAAGAAAAAAAAAAAACGTTTGATGGGCAATTGGCAAGAAATCACTTCGTGCGTGTAACTGTGACGTTTTATTCATTTATTTATTTATTCTCGGTAAAAGTGTGACGGGACGCTGTGATGGAGGAAAACAGAACAAAAAAAAATAATAGAAAATAATAGTAATGGAAAAAAAACTGCATGCCAGTTAAACTTTATAACACACACACACACACACACACACACACACACACACACACACACACACACACACACACACACACACACACACAACCTCTCTCACACACACACACACACACACACACACACACACACACCATTGCTTGCCTGACACCCTCTGCCGTGCCTGATTCAACACTCCAGGACGCACCCAATGAAGGCAAAAAGAATGGCGAGGAACAACGGAGGGTACAAATGTAAAATAAAACTGCGCAGCGAATGTAAAAAAGTCAGATAAGAAGGTTTCCGCGAGGTTCAACAACAGCATTTTACAGCCGGGCAGGACGCAACACCCTCCAAGCCCCTCATCATTTGGGGAACTCTTCCGTCAACAGTCTTGTTTTAGGCATTAGTTTTTCTTCCGGGAATGTGCTCGTGTGTGCAGGGCTCCGGATGACTTGTGGTGCGGGGAGAGCGGTGTTTGGATAAGTCGACACAGCATGTAAATATTTCCGCTGATATTCTGAATGACGCTCAACAATAATATTTCTGCTGATATTCTGAACGCAGCTTAACGATAATATATTTCTGCTAACAGTCTGAGTTCAGCTTAACAATAATATTTCTGCTGATATCCTGTATTCAGCTTAACAATAATATTTCTGCTGATATCCTGTATTCAGCTTAACAATAATATTTCTGCTGATATTCTGTATTCAGCTTAACAATTATATTTCTGCTGACAGTCTAAATTCAACTTAATAATAATATTCCTGTTGATCCTTTAAATTCAGCTTAATAATAATATTGCCGCTGGCAGTCTGAATTCAGCTTAACAATAATTTTTCAGCTGATATTCTAAACGGAGCTTCACAATAACACGAACTCACGACACACTCAGCTCTTGATTCACTTTTTCTTTCTATAGCAATGGAATGGAATGGAGTGTTTGCGCCAGGTCGACACAGGAAGCAAATAATTCTTTTTTGATATTCTAAACGCAGCTTCACAATTACACGACGAGTCACGACACACTCAGCTCCTGATTCACTTTTTCTTTCTACAGCAATGAAATGGAATGGAGTGGTTGCGGCAGGTCGACACAGGAAGCAAATACTTCTACTGATATTCTAAACGCAGATTCACAATAACACGATGGCTTTTGATTGACTTTTTCTACAGCAATGGATGCAGCTCAAGGGCATAAAAAACAGACACATGCACACTTAGCAAGACTTTCGTAGGGCCTGGGTGTTTCCACGGGTAGTTTCATGAGCCTGGCGATAATTTGACGAGGTTCTGCACCATGAATATGAAAAACACTTATGAAAACCCGACTAATCTCCTTTGTGGATGAATGTAAGGTCCGTATTAAACATTTCGGGGCTGTCCCAAACAAGGAGTACAGAACGAGTAGCTTGAAGAGGGTCAATTTCGGTTGGTGAGGTGTCTTGACAGATAGCCCGTGACTTTATCCGCCGAGCTTTCTGAAGGGTCATCGAGTGGCTACCAGTTTACGTCACCGCCATTGTAAGACTGTCTGGGCCGACGCAAAGAATGTAGTCTCGCAATCTGTGTTTACGAGAGCGTGGGCGGGAAGAGCTGACGTTGTAATATATAAGAAACTGCAGCCTTGTGGAGTTACTGCAGGTTGTTTACTGAAGGAAAGATAAATAACACATGCAAGTTCAGTGTCAAGGGTTATTCTGCTTTATTTATCACAGAAGGAAAAGAAACGAATGAATGAATATATACTGTTTGCCAATGTAAATAATCCCATCCTATATACCCGGACACACACACACACACACACACACACACACACACACACATACACACCACTACCCCCCTCCCCACATATTTGTTCAAATGGACCGCCGTTTAAAGGAGAAAAACAATAACAGTACATCAGAGAAATTCGATAGCAGGCCATCAAAGAAAGCCTTCCCTCTTGTAGTCAATCTTCATCTCGGGGGAGCAGTGGCTGGCGTCTCTTTGCTTAATTGAGGATAACTGAGGGACGGACGGACGTACGAACGGGCTGGATACAGGTACTAGCCTGGGTGTCGCCGCGAGCCGCACATACACAGAGCAGAGCTACCAGACTGTCGCACTCATAACATTGCATTTATCAGTTTCAGGCCCCACAAATGTCTTAGCCCCACAAGTAACGATATCCAGTAAGAGTTATTGTAAATACTACCGTAAAGTACCGATTTTCTTATATACGTATGGACCAGAAGCTGAAAAGTACAAGGTTCAAAGTATGGTAATGTTGACAGAGAAGGACGGCCCCGGTAGCATACATTTCCTTCTCTCTACGGGTTTGTGGCGCCCATTCTTGAACGTTAGGTTTGTGTCGCACTCAGAACATTGCTTTGATCAGTTTCAGGGCCACAAACTGTCGTGTCCCCACCAATAACGATATCCAGTAAGAGTTAGTGTTAATACCGTCAAGAACCGATATTTTCTTATATACTTATGGGCCAGAAACTGAAAAATACGAGGCTCTATATATGGTAATGTTGATAGAGAGAAGGACGTCCCCGGTACCATATTCCCATTCTCTCTACGGGTATGTGACGCCCATTTTTGAACAGGACAGGTTACGTTAGGGAGTCCCCGGTCTTGTGTGTGGAAACAGGGAACGAGAGAAGGAACACGAGGCCGCAGAAGCAACAGGATGAGGGTGACAATGTGATGAGAGAGGAATATATTGGTCTAAGGCTCTAGGCCCTGGCAAGACTAGTCGCCGCGCCGCTAACCACGTGCACCGGTAGAAGGGACAGAGAGAAGGAAGTTCCCAGGAAGACCATACGTATAGTCGCCACCCCGATACCACGGCTGAGAGGGACAAAGAGAAGAAAGACCCCGACAAGACCATACGTATAGTCGCCGCCCCGATACCACGGCTGAGAGGGACAAAGAGAAGAAAGACCCCGACAAGACCATACGTATAGTCGCCGCGCCGATACCACCGCTGGGCCGCGAGTTGATGAGACGATTACATTTCATAATTATCAGGATCTAAAAATTTTAATAAAACGTACGTTAAACAAATGGGTCGGTAATTATTTGCTCATGATCGTTTTTTCGGGGATTATATTTGCCAGTGTGGAAGGCCTGCGTATCCCGGCCCGAGGTAATTGTTGGTTCATATTACCACGATGGGATATTCTGTTTGGCCGCGGCGTTCTCGCACTACCTCACCGGCCGGGGAACGTGCGCTAGTCCAGACTCGTGTGAAGGTGAGGTCCATATATCGTAAGGCAGTGTTCAGCTTACGGGTCACCACGAAGCTCTTTTCTCTCTTCCGTTTTAGCAATTATTCCTCTACATATCTAACTACTTGTCTTGTGTCTTCTTACCTTCTCTTTCTCAACTCCTCGAGGCTAGTTTCTGTCCGCCTCTGTCACCCACTGTTACCACGAGTGTGTTTTCTCTAGCGTGTCAGGCGATTCTTCCTCTATATATTTATCTACGTCTTTTTACCTTCTCTTTTTTATCCCGTCTACTCTTTTTTTTCTTAACTTCCTCTACACAAGCGTTTAAAAGGACAGCTTTAGCTCACTGTCACCACGAGGGTCTATTTTCTCCTACGACTCAGCCAATTATTCATCTACGTCTCTTAACTACCTGTATTTACCTTCTCTTTATTAGCACGTCTACTCCTCATCTTTTAACTTCCTCTACACAAGCGACTAAAAGGACAGGTTTTGCTCACTGTCACCATGAGGCTTCATTTCCTCCACCGTTTCAGCCGATTCCCTTAAGATCATTTCCGAGTCGGCGGGAAACTCTAGTCCGTGAAGTTAGTTAGTTGGTTGAAAAAGCCGCGGCGGTGTGGAACGAGAAGGCAAGCAATCCAAAACTTAAACCCATGATCTATTTTCTTTTCTCGCATTTTCGCTCACTTCCAACGATTTCTCTCCGGCCGATATAAATGTTCCTCGATGGTGACACAAGATTAATTTCCCTTCTTCTGTTCCGAAAATATCCTCCTCTTCAGCTTCTAACACTTCATTAACAATTCTTTTCCTTTAATACATGATAGCTGAAGAGACTGATGAATGTTCTTTCCTCGATGGTAGCAAAGATAAGTTTCCACTCTTCTGTTCCAAAAATTTCCTCTTCAGCTTCTTAGACTTTCCCTTTCCTCACACAACAACTACTTCCAAAGACCGCAAAGGAGATTAACCGGGTTCTCATGAGTGTTTTTCATACTTATGGTGCAGAAGCCTAGTCAAACTACCACTAGGCTCGTACCCGTGGAAATACTAACACAACCCCTACAAAAGCCTCATCAAGTGTGGGTGTGTAAGCCCCGAAAGGTTTGAGAATATAGACCTCACATTTCAGCCACAAAGGAGATTAATCGGACTTTCAGGAGTGCTTGATCACATTCACGGTGCAGGAGCCTTAAATACGTGTCAGCCGAAAATACAAATATATGTGTACGTTTTAAAGGCACAACTAATCCCATAGTGACGCAAGATTATTTTTCTCCTCTGTTCCCAAAATTTCCTCTGTAGCTTCTTATAGGCTTTTCCTTATACAGGTGATGATTGGAAATACTAGAATGTGTACTTATCAAAGGCACAAGTAATCCCATAGTGACGCAAGATTATTTTTCTCCTCTGTTCCCAAAATTTCCTCTGCAGCTTCTTGTAGGCTTTTCCTTATACAGGTGATGATTGGAAATACTAGAATGTGTACTTATCAAAGGCACAATTAATGCGACAGCGACACAAGATTATTTTTCCTCATCCGTTCCAAAAAATTGCTCATCAGCTTCTTACCTTTTTTTTCCTAAGATGGGTGATCGGTGAAAAAAAGACAAACTGGTACTTTTCAACTGCACAATAAATCTATCTACCCCGTCCTAAGTAATACTAACTAACTAAAGGGTAACATACGCCGGGAGGAGCGTCGCTTCACTCACCCGCCGACTCCACCCTAGACAGTGATCTCGGGTAGTCCTCCATGGACGCGGCTGCCCTTCCTATTCTGATGTCCGTATTCTCAAACACTTCAGGGCTTACACACCCAAATATGGTAAGGCTTTCGTAGGAACTGCGGGCATTTACACGGGCAGTTTCATGACCCTGGTGGTAGTCTGCCCTTTCTTCTGGACCATGAACCAAAAATGATGTTGAGTTCGTCGTTCATCTGCCTTTACCAAACTATCACACATTTACGTTCTATACAGTTTAAAAAGAGGAAGACACTTGAAAAGGCCCCTGCAATGACTATGTTCTCGCTTAAGTTTATTATTATTATTATTATTATTATTATTATTATTATTATTATTATTATTATTGTCTATACCGTAAAAAACAAAAGTAGGAAGTGGTTGCCTGGGTGATGGTAGTGGAAGGGATTGTGATGGTGGTGAGGTGTGGTGAATGCTAGGAGACGGTGGTGGTGGTGGTGGTAACAACATATGCTAATTAAACTAAAGGCAAGCAAACAAGCAAAGACGGAAACAAACAATCAAGCAGAGGAGCATGCAAACAGACAAAACACACACACACACACACACACACACACACACAC
>NW_026111317.1:60000-147500 GCF_024679095.1 Eriocheir sinensis | reverse complement strand
TGTGTGTGTGTGTGTGTGTTCTTCATAATTAGGTAAAGAATAAGAGCTAATTTTCAAGCCTGCCTTCCTTCCCTCCCCGCCGGCAGTAACGACTAGCGGAAATCAGTGCCCCATCCTGATATTGGTTCCATGTTCTGAGTGGACGGTATTTGTTTTGCAGTTATAAAGACGAGGAAGACACGCCGGAATTAGAAACAAGTACGTAGGAAGAAGTATATGAATGAGTTTCCTTCAGACATGACTGGAGCTGAAAATATGGCTTACGATTCCTCGACCCTTCTCTTTTCTTTCCTGTTCGTTCCCTTCCATTCATTTCCTTTTTCTTTCCTTCTTCTTTCCCTCGACAATATTTCCCTTCTCTTTCTCTTCTCCCATTTTCTTCGCCACCCTTTTCTTTCACTCTCTTCCTTTCCCTTTTTCTTCTCTCCACTCCCCCTTCTCTTCTTCTGCCTCCTCCCCCTTCTGTTCCCTTAGTCATCCGATGTTTCCCTCCTGCCTTCTTTTGTTTTGTGTTTGTTTTGAAGTTAGAAAGACGAACACGCGATGGAAAATAGAAAGAAGTACATAGGAAGGAATATGAGTGAGTCTGCTTAAGAAATGTGCAGAGATGACAAAAATAACCACCAATTCTTTAGTTGCAAGATACCAACACAACCACAACGACAGCATTATTTAATGTGGGTGTGTGAGCCCCGAAACGTTTAAGAAGTTTTGCCAAACTATTCCTAGGTGCATCAAACTACCCATGGAAATGTTCACAACAACCTCTACGAAAGCTTTATCATCATACGTGCATGTGTAAGTCTCGAAATGTTTGAGAATATGGACCTTTTTTTCACATCCCCGGTGCATAGAAGCCTTGTCAAACGATCACTAGACTCATAGAACTACCCATGGAAATGCTAACACAACAACCTCTACCAAAGCCTGCTCAACTGTGGATGTGTAAGCCGGGAAATGTTTGAGAATACGGACTTTACTTGCACGGTTGGTCGGCGGTCAGCGGTCCAGTGATTGATACTTGTAACGGAGGAGAGAGAGTTTTCTGCTCTTGCAGAATGGATTTCGTTAATTGCAATGCGTTGCTGATGCTCTTCCCTCCCTCTGATGCGTCCGTCTTTGAAATAGCGACGCGGCATCACACTCATCTGTCCAGCGTTGTGTGGATCTTACATGGGAAACACGCGTATATAAGGATGCGTAAAGAAGATAGTGAAAACCAATAAGACGGAAGGAAAGAATGAATGAGAGAAAGAAAACAGAGGAGGAAAGAAAGAGCGAAAAAGCGAGCGAGGAAGAGAAAAGATAAACTGAAACGGAAAACAAAGAATTGGAGAGAAAGAAAGAGAGATTGGGAAAAATAAGAGTAGGAAAGAAAGGAAGGAATGTCCGAGAAAAATTGAGAAGGAGAGAAAAAGTGTGGAGAAGCGAGGAAGAGGAAAGATAATTGATACGGAAAATAAAGAAAAGGAGAAAGAGAGAAATCTGCTTCTAACATGAAATAGAGTAATACTAATAAGGGAAAACCAAGAAGGCAGAAGGAAAAGAATGATTCAGGCAAAATAGAGAAGAAAAGAGTGGAGAATTGAGAAAGAGGAAAGATAAATGAAACGGGAAACAAAGAAATGGAGAGAGAGAGAGAGAGAGAGAGAGAGAGAGAGAGAGAGAGAGAGAGAGAGAGAGAGAGAGAGAGAGAGAGAGAGAGAGAGAGAGAGAGAGAGAGAGAGAGAGAGAGAGAGAATATATAATGTGACACAGAATATGAATGAAAATAGAATAGGAAAGAAGAAAATATAGGAAGAAGAAATACTATAAAAGAAATAAATTGTAAGGAAAGTAATAATAACGAGACATGATAAAGTAGAGTGAGAATGTGTGATAGGAGTAGAATGAGAATGAGAAAATTAATGAAACAGAATAACTTGCACTGATTATAGAAGAAAATGAGGGAAAAATGAAATAATACAAAAGACTCATAAAACTGCCCATGGGAATACTTACTTAACCTCTACGAAAGGCCACGGACGAGACTATAGTCAAATTCTAGTGAGTATTTTTTTCCACGTTCATGGTGCAGAAGCCTTCCCAAACTATCACTATAGGCCCATAAAATTACCCATGGAAATACTAACACAACCTCCAAATGTGTGTGTCTGTGTGTGTGTGTGTGTGTGTGTGTGTGTGTGTGTGTGTGTGTGTGTGTGTGTGTGTGTGTGTGTGTGTGTGTGTGTGTGTGTGTGTGTGTGTGTGTGTGTGTGTGTGTGTGTGTGTGGTCATCCTCTTAGCAGTTTTGGTGAAACTTTCTCTGTTGCGCTAGACATATCGAAAGCCTTCGATAGAGTCTGGCACCAGTCTTTGCTTTCTAAACTGCCCTCTTTCGGATTCTATCCCTCTCTCTGTTCCTTTATCTCCAGTTTCCTTTCCGGCCATTCTATCTCTGCGGTGGTAGACGGTCACAGCTCTTCCCCTAAACCTATCAACAGTGGCGTTCCACAGGGCTCTGTCCTATCACCCACTCTGTTTCTGTTATTCATCAATGATCTTCTTTCCATAACAAACTGTCCTGCCCTGACTCCATTCTGCATTATTCAACTTCTTTCAATAGAAGACCCTCTCAACAGGAAGTACACGACTCCAGACTGGAGGCTGCAGAACGCTTAACCTCAGACCTTGCTATCATTTCCGACTGGGGCAGAAGGAACCTTGTGTCCTTCAATGCCTCAAAAACTCAATTACTCCACCTATCAACTCGACACAATCTTCCAAACACCTACCCCCTATTCTTCGACAACACTCAGCTGTCATCCTCGGTCTATCCTAAACTCAAAATCTCAACTGGAAACTTCATATCTCCTCTCTCGCTAAATCAGCTTCCTCGAGGTTGGGCGTTCTGTATCGTCTCCGCCAGTTCTTCTCCCCCGCGGAGTTGCTATCCGTATACAGGGGCCTTGTCCGCCCTCGTATGGAGTATGCATCTCACGTGTGGGGAGGCTCCACTCACACAGCTCTTCTGGACAGAGTGTAGTCTAAGGCTCTTCGTCTCATCAGCTCTCCTCCTCCTACTGATAGTCTTCTACCTCTTAAATTCCGCCGCGATGTTGCCTCTCTTTCTATCTTCTATCGATATTTCCACGTTGACTGCTCTTCTGAACTTGCTAACTGCATGCCTCCCCCCCTCCCGCGGCCCCACTGCACACGACTTTCTACTCATGCTCATCCCTATACTGTCCAAACCCCTTATGCAAGAGTTAACCAGCATCTTCACTCTTTCATCCCTCACGCTGGTAAACTCTGGAACAATCTTCCTTCATCTGTATTTCCTCCTGCCTACGACTTGAACTCTTTCAAAAGGAGGGTATCAGGACAACTCTACTCCCGAAACTGACCTTTCTTTCGGCCACCTATTTTGATTCTTTTTGGGGAGCAGCGAGTAGCGGGCTTTTTTTTATTATTGTTTTTTTGTGCCCTTGAGCTGTCTCCTTTGTTGTCACAACATCCCCTCACTGCACACTACACCCTCCTCTTTCTCCTCCTCCTCCTCCTCCTCCTCCTCCTCCTCCTCCTCCTCTTCCTCCTACTCCTCCTCTTCCTCAGAACCCGATAAGAATTCACTGAAAACTAATTCCCCGGAGACAATCCTCAGTAACTGGATATCTGCAGAGTCAACTAATCAATGTTCGGGTCCTCGGCCACAGACAACCACGATATGCACCGAGGAAGGACGGGAGGAAGGCAGGCAACCAAAGGGACAGAGCTTGGTGGGGAGGAAGGTAACCACAGTGACGGATCTTGGTGGAGAGGTGTTGTTCTTATCTTGGCTACTTCGACTCTTGTGAAGAAGGTTAATCGTGATGTGAAGAGCGCCTGGAGGGTCACTGAGGTCTTTTGAGGGTCTCTTTAGAACAATGATGGCGATAGACTTAATCAACAATGTGCTTGTAAGGGAGAAAAGGATCACGTGTTTTTTTTTTTTTTTTTGAAAGTGAGGTCCATATTCTTAAACGTTTCGGGTCTATACATCCACATATCGTAAGGCTTTCGTAGAGGTTGTGTTAGTATTTCCACGGATAGTTTTAACCCGGTAGCAGCGACGGGACAAATTTGTGGCTTTACCGTGTAGCAGCGACGGGGCATGCTATAAACCCCCCAAAATAGATGATACATAAACTGATCACAAATGCTTTGACATATATTATGAAATGGTTTGTGTGAGTGATGATTTTTTCTCATTTTTCTCGCTTACAGGGACCATTAAGAAACATGATCCCCGCTGCTACTGGGTTAAAAGCCTAATGATAGTTTAACAAGGCTTCTGCACTGTGAATGTTAGAAAATACTCATGAGAACCCGACTAATCTCCTTTGTGGCTCTTGGAAACAGATGTTATGAGAACCGAAAACATCTACGAACACGGGCATAAGTCTGTATCCCATTTATAAAACTTTTCACGTAACATCTTTTCCACACACGCTTTTAACATGCTTTTCTTCCCTTCCTCCTAGTCCCTGTTTGCTTTGGAGCCAATCACAGGTCTCGCAAACATCAAACACGGAAAACAAGGCAACAGTAAGTGACGGGAGTACATATATGAAGCTCTGTTACTTTGATATTAGAAAGGCCGGGTGTATAAGACGTAAAGCCAGTATGAAAAGTTTATTCGAAGTTGGAGTCCATGGCCACCGTTCCTAAAGGGTTGAAGGCGAAGGGTATTTGATATGAGAGGCGGGTTATGTGTTGAAAAGGTATTCGTGATAGTAGTAGTGGTGGTAGTAGTAGTAGTAGTAGTAGTAGTAGTAGTAGAAGAAGAAAAGAAAGTCGAAAAGAAGAAGAAGAAGAAGAAGAAGAAGAAGAAGAAGATGAAGAAGAAGAAGAAGAAAATGAGGAGGAAGAAGAAGAAAAGTAGAAAAAGAAGTAGTAGTAATAGTATTAGTAGTTGAAATAGGAGTAGTAGTAGTAGTAGTAGTAGTAGTAGTAGGAGGAGGAGGAGGAGGAGGAGGAGGAAGAGTCGGTGAGGAGGAAGAGGAAATAAATCTAAGAACCACGACAGCAACACTCCATCAACCAGCAAGCACTACCATTACTACTACAACAACTAAAACTATTACACACAGAACAACAAACACATATCAGCAACAGAAACAACCACACACATCCTCATTCCTCTTGCCTTAATCCACTCCCCAGCCTCATGAATTTCGCCGCCCGCCTCCCCACGTAACGCTGTTATGGTCCCTCTCACCCTGACTCCGCAGCCCCCAACACGCTCCAATCACACTCCCCTGCTGACTGATCGAGCTGGGAAATGACTGATCACCTTCCAGACTGATGAAGCGATTTACGACCTGATACAAGAGGCACGATTCTCACTTTACAGTTATTATCTATCTCGGCCATCACTCTAGTTTATGTTATCCTCGCAAGACAGATTTAAAGTGTATGTAACGTAAAGTAAAGCAGAGTAAAGTAAAGTAAAGCAAAGCAAAGTAAAACAAGGTAAGGCAAAGTAAAGTAAAATAAAGTAAAGCAAAGTAAAGCGTGGCAATGCAAAGTAACGAAAAATAAAGCAAAGTAAATCAAAGCAAAGTAAGGCAAAGTAAAGTAAAGCAGAGAAAAATAAAGTAAAACAAAGTAAAATAAACCGAATCAAAGTAAAGCAAAGTACAGTAAAGTAAAATAAAGCAAAGTAAAGTGAAGCAAAGCAAAATAAAGCAAAGCAAAGTAAAGTAAAGCAAAGCAAAGTAAAACAAAGTAAGGCAAAGTAAAGTAAAATAAACCAAGTAAAGTAGAGGAGGCTGCTGGCGCTGCTCCTGTAAATACTTAATAAACTGGCCGAAAGCGGTCAAAATCGGATAGAGTGATGTCTTGATACTTCCCTCTTGAAAGCGTTTAAGTCGTAGGAAGGAGGAAATACAGGCAAAGGAAATCCGTATCAAACCCAGTAAGAAACATAAATCTGAATAATTCTAGACACTTCAGAGTAGATTGAAGGCCGTAAAGTGTCTCACGGTAACACCAACTTCACACACACTGGCTGCACTGTATCCTGGCTAACATTCTTGAGTAGTGTGGACTACGTAAAGTGGTGAGGTGCAAGGCTAGCCTATCATTGTGCCATTTAAATACTGTATTGAGTTGGTCGAGACGCGCAACACAGATAACAGAACAGCTACTAGAAAGACTCCGATCTAGTTTGAGAAGAACAAAAAGATAAAATGTACTGTTTGTCGTGTACGGCTTGTACTTTATTGAACGCGCATCGGACGAAACAACGACGATTTTCCTTGTTCGAGAAAAGCAGCAGCCACGTCCAAGAAAAGCTGACCACACAACTATGACCATTAACAAAGAAATAACGGGATTCCTAACGCCGTGACGCTACAAAAGAGGAGCTGAGGGAAACGAAGGGAAGGAAGTTGAGGACAAGGGAAGGGCGGAGGGTAAGCGGGGTTCAGGGAGGGGGAAAAAATAAACGTACCCACTTCATTACACTAAATGGAAAACCGAAGTAATGCAGCGGGTCGTCGCCTAATGTAGCGTCTGATGTTGCGTCGTCTACTGTAGCGTCTAAGGTAGTGAGTCTTTGGTCCGTATCATTGAAACGCATCGGGTTCCCATTACGACTATTTCCCAAGGCCACAGAGAAAACTGACCGGGTTTTCATTGCTTATTTTCCCGTTCAAGGTGCAGAGGTCGTGTAAAACTATCACTACGATCACAAAACAGTCCAAGTAAATACCAGCAACTTCTACGAGAGGCTTTTCCAACAGACGAACTGAGGCGCCTATACGTGTGAGAATACTGTTTTTTGTCTACTGTAGCGTCTGATGTAGTTTTTTTTTATTATTTTACAATAAAGGAGACAGCTCATGGGCACAAAAAAAGGAAACAATAATAAAAAAAAAGCCCGCTACTCGCTGCTTCTAAAAAAAAAAAAAATCAAAAGAGGTGGCCGAAATAGAGGTCAATTTCGGGAGGAGGGGAGTCGGTTGTTGTCTCTTATTTACAACTGTGAAAGAGAACTCCCACACACACGAGGAAGTTGATTTGGACGGCGAAAAACAGGAGGCCGGCAGCGTGGAGCGATGTGCCATGTCTCCTCTGTAATAACAATGTAATCAATCCCAAGGCTTCGTCTTCCAAACAAGCAAGGTACATAGTTAATGGGAAGGACGTCAGTGGAACATAAGGGCAGCAGAGGGCCTTCGTCTCCTTTGTACATCCATGATAGAGCACCAATGACTTCCAAACAAGCAAGGTACATAATTAAGGAGGAGAGGGAAGAACGGCGGTGGAACATAAGGGCGGCAGTGGGCTTTCGTCTCCTTTGTACAACTATGATAGAGCACCAATGTAATCCAAGAACCGCGTCCCACAAACACAAGGACCAGTAGCTAAGGAGGATGGCGGTAAAGGGGCGGAAGAGCGGTGACAGTGTCTTTTCATCTCTTCTATAGAACCATGATAGATAACCAGTAAATATAATCCACGAGTCTTCCCACAAACAAGGTAACTGAGAAGGACGGCGGCTGCGGCGGGTGGGTCTTCATCTTATCTTACGACTATGAAGGATAACCAATAGAATCCCACGTCCACGTCCCACACAAACAAGGTATTAGAGAGGCACAGCGGGGTAGTAGGAGCGTGGGTGTGGGTGTCTCGTCTCCTCCGTACAACTAGGAAGGATGACCAATGTAATCCTCAAGCCTCGTCCCATAAACACAAGGTAGAATAGAAGGACGGCGAGGTAGAAAGTTGAGGGAGGTAGCGGGTCTTCATGTCCTCTGTAAAACTAAGAGAGATAAACAAAAGAATCCCACAGTAAGAGAGCAGTAACAGATCCTCGTCTCTATACTACCGTGATGAGAGGACCAGTATAATCCTCATGATAGAATAGAAGGACGGCGAGGTAGAAGGTTGAGGGAGGTAGCTGGCCTTCATATCCTCTGCAAAACTGAGATAACCAATAGCATCCCATAGTAAGAGAGGAGTAGTAGGTCCTCGTCTCAAAACTACTGTGATAAGAGAACCAATACCATTCCCCATAGCCACGTCCCACACAAGCAAGGTACAGTAGCTAGGGCGGGCGGCGGGGTAGTATTAGCGTGGGTGTGTGGGTGTCTGTCTCCTCCGTACCACCGTGACGAATGAGCGCCCCGCCAGGCCCCGCGTAGGAGACACCACTCAAATAATTCTCCCTCTATTACTTTTGTGGTGCGTCTTTACACGTCCCCAGCGGCGAGCAGTGAAAAATGGCGGTGATTACGTCCCAGTGAGCAGGAGAGAGAGAGAGAGAGAGAGAGAGAGAGAGAGAGAGAGAGAGAGAGAGAGAGAGAGAGAGAGAGAGAGAGAGAGAGAGAGAATATTAATGGTGGTAGTGGTATGGGTGGCAGTCATGTTGTTGGTAGTAGTAGTAGTAGTAGTAGTAGTAGTAGTCAGAATCATTCGTTAGTAATCACAAAAACAAACATAAGAACGACCCCAAAAAACTGCTCATCACGCTCCTGGAAATAAAAAAACGTGACTGCGATGGAGGGGGATCACACCGCCTTAAAAATTGAAAATACTTACAACGCGCGGGATGAGATGCGATGAACTGAAGAAAAATGAAAATGCAAAAAACTCCACTGATGATTCTCAATACAACGCTGGATATGAAGTAATGATCGCAAATGGAGAAAGATAGCATTGATCTTAAAAGTGACGCTATTTACGACGAGGGGAGGATAAAACGTGATAAACCAAGGAGAGAAAGGAAAAGAAAACTACAGTGATGAAAGAATGGGCTCAATACACTGCTGGAAGCGAACGAATAGAGATAACGTTGATCTTAAAAGTGACAATATTTACGATGGGGGGGATGAAATGTGATGATCGGAGGAGAGAGTGATGGTTCCCGGGGACAGTTTACTCACCAGCTGCAGAAGAGAGGTTAGGGGGTGGGGGGTCCTGCTGTATTCCAAGTCACGTACCTGGAAGAAGAAGCAGAAGAGGAGATTAGTTGCCGGAGAAGAGGAGGAGGATGACGAGAAGAAGATAAAAAAAAGCAAGATGAGATTAGCTGCCGAGAAAAAGAACAAGAAGAAAAGATAATGATGAAGAGCGGATTAGTTGCCGAAGAAGAAAACGAAGAAGAAGAAGAAGAAGAAGAAGAAGAAGAGGGGAGGCGGTGGCAGAGTAGTCAGCGTGCGGACGTGGTGTGCCCGTGGACCAGGGTTCGAGTCCCACCGATACACGTTCACAATTTTTAACCATCTGCGACTGTCTGAAGATTACCCACGTGATGCCCAGACCTTCAATCAACCCTGACTTCAGCGACTTCGTTCAAGAGTCCACAACAAACATTACGCCTAAGCTTCGTTATGGTGAACAATTCTATTTTGCCGTCTGAATCACCGCGTTCTATGCAGGCCAATCGTCATCAATAATTCCCCGCCTAAAAGTAATGAGCAGGTTCGAGTTTTCATTATTTTAGGGGAGTGAAGCAGATTGTGGAGTCCACCTCCCTGTTTACTGTCTGCCCATAACAAACATTACGCGTCACTTTCGTCATGGAGAACAATACTATTTGATCGTCTGACTCACCACGTTCTAAACCAGTCAATCGTCACCAATAATTCCCCGCCTATAAGTTAATCTCCCTGTTCTCCCTACGTCCACAACAAGCATTACGCGCCACTTTCGTCATGGAGAACAATACTATTTGATCGTCTGACTCACCACGTTCTAAACCAGTCAATCGTCACCAATAATTCCCCGCCTATAAGTTATTCTCCCTGTTCTCCCTACGTCCACAACAAACATTACGCGTCACTTTCGTCACGGTGAACAAATCTATTTGATCGTTTGAGTCCCCGCGTTCTATACCAGCCAATCGTCATCAATAACTCCCAGCCTAAAAGTAATGACAAGGTACGAGTTTTCATTCTTTTAGGGATTGAAACAGATTGTAAAGTCCATCTCCAATAACAAAAATTACGCTTCAGTTTCGTCCTGGTGAACAATAGTATTTTGTCTGAGTCACCACGTTCTATACCAGCCAATCGTCATCAACAATTCCCCGCCTATAAGTAATGCACAGGCTTGAGCTTTCATTATTTTTGGCCGATAGCTCCAAACCGCCACCTGCCCGGCCGTCCCTCACCCGGCGCCCGTGCCTCTCCTGTCATCGTCCACCACAGGGCCGCACATAAAACACTGAATCTCATACAGTATAAGAACATAAGAACATAAGAACGCAGGAGTCTACAAGAGGCCGGTAGGCCTGTACAAGGCAGCTCCTTTGACCCTAAGCTCCCGTGTATCTAACCCCACCTAATATCGTTGTCCATGAATTATACACAGTATACAGTATACGACAAAAATTGAAATGCCGGGGAAGGTTGCCACAAATACCACTTTTCCATAAGCTATACGTCATGCACACCGCCTGAATTTTTGAAGCCCGGAGTTACGTACAATATTACAAAACACAGAAATATGGAGGAAATATGTAGTTTGAAATCACAGAACGGTCAACAAAACAACAATAATAAGTACTTTTCTGTCTCTCTTCTGAGGTAGGACCATATTCTCAAACATTTCGGGGCTCACACACCCACATTTGATAAAGCTTTCACGGAGGTTGAGTTAGTATTACCAAGGGTAGTGTTATGAGCCTTGTGATATTTTGACAAGGTTTCCGCACCATGAACGTGAAAAGGACTCATGGGAACCCGACCAACCTCCTTTGTGGCCTTTGGAAATACTGAATATGGCTTTCGTAGGGGTTGTAGGTATTTCCAAGGGTAGTGCTAAGAGCCTAGTGATAGTCTGATAAGGCTTCTGCACCATGGACGTGAAAAGGACTCATGAGAACCCAACTAATATTCATTATGGCCTTTGGAAATACTTAATAAGGCTTTCGCTGGGGTTGTAGGTATTTCCAAGGGTAGTTTTATGAGCCTAATGATAGTCTGATAAGGCTTCTGCATCATGAACGTTAAAAACTCATAAGAAACCGACTAACCTCCTTTGTGGCCTTTAGCAATACTTTATAAGGCTTTCGTTGGGGTTGTAGGTATTTCAAAGGGTAGTTTTATGAGCCTAGTGATAGTTTGACAAGGCTTCCGCACCATGAACGTTAAAACACTCATGAGAACCCGACTAATCTCCATTATGGCCTTTAGAAATACTGAATATGGCTTTCGTAGGGGTTGTAGGTATTTCCAAGGGTAGTTTTAAGAGCCTAGTAACATTTTGGCAAGGCCTCCGCACCATGAACGTGAAAAGGACTCATGAGAACCCGACCAACCTCCTTTTGTGGCCTTTGGAAACAGCCAAGAGCGTTTGTGTACGTGGGCCTTTGTATAGACTGTAAGTACTTCCAAGGGTAGTCTTATGGGCGTATAGAGATAGTTTGACAAGGCTTCTGCATCATGGACGTGAAAAGCTACCCATGAGAACCCTTTGAAATAGATGCTGTGAGAGCCGAAAGCGCCTGAGAATAAAACCTTTTAAATTCATGACATGCTCCGTTAGGCTGGCAGCAACAGGTCAGGAATAGTGGCGGATGATCGCGGCAGAGGAGGAAGCGAGAGGAGGCAGAAACAGAGAGGGAGAGCAAGACACCATCACCACCACCGCCGCCGCCGCTGCATCCCACCGGGACCGTGGTATGAAGCTATTTATATATGGAAGCTTGGCGGTCTTGGTGCGTAGAGCGGCGGGGCAGAGGGAAGAGGCGCCGTCAATAGAGAGAGTGAGGGTAAGGGCTCCGTTACGAGTGGGAGAGAGATTTAGATAGATAGACAGAGACATATATAGAAAGTAAAATAGGTATACAGATAAAAAGATAGGCATGATGAGATAATTATTGATATATAGATAGAGAGAGAGAGAGAGAGAGAGAGAGAGAGAGAGAGAGAGAGAGAGAGAGAGAGAGAGAGAGAGAGAGAGAGAGAGAGAGAGAGAGAGAGAGAGAGAGAGAGAGAGAGAGAGAGAGAGAGAGAGAGAGAGCAGTCAAAACAGGAACCCAGCACAAAATATATGACGACTTCCACTACTCCGACACCCTTTCTGTTAAATTAATGACTACCCTCGGGCCCATTAATATTGCCACTACCTACATCCCCCCACGAGAGGGCTGCATCATGTTTCCTGACTTCTATAAACTGCTACGCATACCTGAACCCATATACTTCCTAGGCGACTTAAACGCACGCCACACCAGCCTTGGCCATTCCAACACAAATACAACTGGACGAAACATTATGAAAATCATCACCACCTTCGGAGCCCAGCACATAGGTCCAAATTTCCCCACGTTTATAGGCCACTCAGCCCTCACCACGCCTGACGTGATTCTAACGAATGGGAAAACATACCACAACACCCACGCCAGCCAGGGGCCACTAACGAGCAGCGACCACCTCCCAATACTGTTCACCATCTCAACCACTCCCGTTGTCGTGCCCTGCCCACAGCGGATGAACACAAAAAAGGCGAACTGGGAGCAATATAAGAACATTATTGACTCAGAACTACCTGACCTACATCTAGAGGGGAAAAACACAGATGACATAGAAACCGCTGTCAACACCTGGTATACCGCTGTCAAAACTGCCCAAGCACAAGCAATACCCTCACAAGGCACAAAACACTATCATACCCCCACCGCAACCAAGAGATTACGGACGCACAGCTACGTTTTACCAACATCCTCCGATACGCCGGGAGGCACGGCTGGACGCATGATCTTTATCAACAAAGTAGAGTTCTCCAACGAACGCTACAAGATACGTGCAAAACAGCATACAACAGGCACTGGGAAAACACAATAAAAGGCCTCGCCGAGAAATACAAGGACCCAAAATCCTTCTGGCAGGGAATAAAACGCCTGCAGGGCAACACACACCACCGCCCCATACACCTAGAAAAGGGAGGAGTCAAAATACAGGATGACGAGGGTATTGCCCAAGAGTTCAGTGAAACCTGGAAGTCAGTGTTCACAATAAGACCTGAAGACAACGCTCATTATGACCAAGACAATGAACGGAAGTAAAGGCATGGCTCCAACAGGACCCAACAAGAACCAGGCCACACCATACGATTGATCTGCAACGCCTAACACAGGCCCATCTGTTGACTATGGAAATAGGCACAGCCGAGCTCCGGTCAGCTATAAACAAAACGAAAAACACGTCGCCCGGAGAGAGCAAAATAGATAAACAACAAATCAGCATGTTACCCCCCCGGGGGCTGGCGTACCTACTCACCATATATAATGCGATGTTAACAACAGGTTACTTCCATCAACGATTCAAAGTCGCCACTCTCACCATGATACCTAAACCAGGCAAACCATCCACGGATCCCAAGAACTACAGACCAATCTCACTCCTAGAAGTCCCTGGAAAAATCTTTGAAAGAATAATCAACTTACGACTCAGATGTCACCTGGAGGAAAACAACCTTTATAACCCGTCCCAGTATGGCTTCAGGGCAGGGAGGAGCACTACGTCAGCTATCTCCATCGCCAGCGAAAAGGTAGCACTCACTAAAGGACAAGGACTAAACTGCACTATTATCCAACGCGACATCAGCAAAGCGTTTGATAAAGTCTGGCTACAGGGCCTGCAATACAAAATACTTCAACTCGGACTGCCAGAGCTAACGGAAAAACTGTTATGTAGCTTCCTTGATCAGCGCTCAGCTTCCATTCGAGTTAAGTCAGCAATATCCTCCCGTTCCCCTGCACAGCGGCGTGCCACAGGGCAGCGTGTTATCACCAACGCTCTTCATCACCTACACCTCTGACATGCCCCGGTCTGATAACAGAAGCTGTATGGATATATATTATGCTGACGACGCGACACAAATAGTGACCTCCAACGGTACCCTAGACCACCATGACGCCCTGGTCGTGCGGGAGGCGAACAGACTCAACACATTTGAAAAAAAATGGAAGATCAAGACAAACATAGACAAGTTCGCTGTGGTCGCACTCGGCAGGAAAAAAATAAATGACATACAAATACAGGGCAACACCATCTCCTACCAAAAACAATGCCAGATATTAGGCCACACAATGACATCCACCGGCCTGATCGTTAAACACGTCAACGACAAAACCATGAAAGTTAAAACAGCCCTCACATCACTAAACCGATTCTGGCACTTCACAGAGCGGCTCAAACTGTATCTAGTAAAGACTAAGATACTTCCTATACTAGACTACTCACCCACCCCGACACACATGGCTTCCCACACCAAGATGTTACAGCTTCAGAGGCTGCAGAACAAAGCGCTGAGATTTGCCACCGGACAGAAATACCCGTACACGGAAAACACAGCAGCACAACACCGCAGACTCGGAGTACAACTAGTCAGCACAAGGCTACGGGAGGCGGCCGGAAAGATATGGGAGAAGCTAGACCAGCAAGACGACGTGAACTACACCCACGTCAAGGAGCTTGACGGCAGCACGAACTTGGTCCACCCCTGGTTTCCGCGCAGCTTGAAGTCACTACGAGAACAACCGCCCACACATCACTTCACACAAGTGACGCCATAGCTTAGCTTAGCTCTCTACACACAAACAATCCAAACACACAAACCCCCAGCACGCCGGGGGTATCCAAATAAGGTGCCCGATAAACAATAACTACACCAGAACAACTAACGAACCTACACCATACAACTGTACACTCCTACTGTCTTTCCTATTCCCCACCTGTACCTCACCACTAACCCACTTCCTCTTCGTACTATACCCTTGATTAAAAAAAAAGAGAGAGAGAGAGAGAGAGAGAGAGAGAGTTGTATAAACCGAATTCCATATGCATGTTAAGGTCAATAAACATCTATATCCATCCATATATGTGTGTGTGTGTGTGTGTGTGTGTGTGTGTGTGTGTGTGTGTGTGTGTGTGTGTGTGTAGTTCCCTCCCTCATATGTGACAAGGCTCTCGCAGGACTCTCTCCA
Source organism: Eriocheir sinensis (assembly GCF_024679095.1). Classification (NCBI taxonomy): domain Eukaryota; kingdom Metazoa; phylum Arthropoda; class Malacostraca; order Decapoda; family Varunidae; genus Eriocheir; species Eriocheir sinensis. The sequence continues at coordinate 132,538 of NW_026111317.1, read as the reverse complement.
CACTCCTCCCAACATTCACTAACCCTTCACTCTGACTAACCATCGCCTTTACTTTTCTTTTAACGTATTTCTATTTTCACTTGTATTTAGTTGACGCAGAAGTTGTTTATAAGTTCCAGACTGCTCAGGCTTCTCTTAACACTCCTCCCTAACGTTCACTAACCCTTCACCATGAAAAACTAATGTCTTTCCTCATTAATTAATTCATAGGTATCGATACGTGCAGGTTGAGGTCTTGCTGCAATCTGTCTGAAAACATGGGCCTCAATATTCAGTACACTACTGACGCAGCGAAGTGACGGTCGATTCTATATTTGAAGGAGTTGATAGTATTCGCATTTACTACTTCTGAAGGAAGATTGTTCCAGTGACGAATGACTCGGTTTGAAAAGAAACTCCTTCCGATGTCTGTGTTACATCGACTCGATTGAATGGGTACGCCGTTATTTCTAGTTCTTAGGTTGGTTTGCAGTTCAAAGAATTTGGAGTAATCGACGTTATTGAAGTTTTTCAGATACTTGAAGACTTGAATCATATCCCCTCGCAGGCGTCTTTTCTCCAGTGTAAAGAGATTGAGTCGCTTGAGTCGTTCCTCGTACGGGTGAGCCCTTAAGATTGGAATCATCTTTGTGGCGCGTCGTTGAATCCTTTCCAATAAATCAATGTCCTTTCTGTAATTAGGAGACCAGAACTGTATTGCATACTCGAGGTGCGGTCTTACCATGGAATTATACAAGGATAGCATCACGTCTGGCGTTTTACACTCGAAGTTCCTCGCTATGAACCCGAGCATAGTGTTGGCTTTGTTGTATGCTTTTTTACAGTGATTCGCGTGTTTCAGGTCACTGCTGATAGTGACTCCAAGATCCTTTTCCTCCTGCATCGCTTGCAGAGGTTTCCCATTCATGATGTATGTGTGGTTACTATTTCTGGACCCAATGTGCATGACTTTGCATTTGTCAACAATAAAGGACATCTGCCATTTTTCTGACCATTCGATAATGTGATTGAGGTCTTTCTGAATGATTTCGCAGTCGGTCTTTGTGAGGGCCTTTCCACCCACCTTGGTGTCATCAGCAAATTTCTATATTGTTGATTTCAATCTTGATTCGAGGTCGTTGATATATATGATGAAGAGAATGGGTCCCAGCACTGACCCTTGAGGCACTCCACTAGTGACTGGAAGCCAATTGGAAGGCTGTCCGTTTAGTAGTACTCATTGTTTTCTGCCGGTGAGCCAATCTCTTATCCACGCGATCAGATTGGCTCCAATGCCCGCCGAGTGCAGTTTCTTAAGGAGTCGCTCGTGCGGTACCTTGTCGAAGGCTTTCTGAAAGTCCAGGTATATAACATCACTGGGGCTGTGGGCATCCCAGTTATTATATATACCTCGGCAAAAGTCTAATAAATTCGTTAGGCATGAGCGCTTGTTTCTGAAGCTATGCTGTGTGTCGGAGATTACATTATTGTTTTCTAGAAACTTGACAAGTTTGTCTCTAATAATCTTTTCGAGTATTTTTCCTGCCACTGATGTCAAACTTATGGGCCTGTAGTTTAATGCAACGCTTTTGTCTCCTTTTTTGAAAATCGGTGTTACGTTCGCCATCTTCCAGTCTTCCGGGACCTTTTTCAATTTTACAGACTGGTTGAATATGTTAGTGAGTGGCTGAAGTATTTGTTGTTGAAGCTCTTTTAATAACCGTGGTGACAAACCGTCGGGTCCCGTTGACTTGTTCGTGTCGAGTTTGTCCAAATACTTTTTTAACTTCTTGGTCGCATATTGTGTCAATTTCCAGGGGCGTGATCTCTCTCGGCGGGTCAGGGCTCTCGGGAATGGGTTCGATGTCCTCGACTGTGAATACGGATGCGAAGTTACTGTTGAGGATTCTGGCCATCTGTTTACTGTCCTGAGTTACAGATCCAGTCTCATCTGTCAGGGGACCAATATTGGATTTTACTTTCTTTTTCGATCTGATGTATGTGAAGAATTTTTTTTAGTTTGTTTTGATGTCACCCGCTATTTGTTTTTCGTAGTTGCGTTTACTACTTCGAATAAGGGTGCGACAAGCTCTGAGGCTGGTGTGGTACTGAGTACGGGCTTCGGCCGTGTCATTTTCTTTCATTAGGTTATAATTCCTTTTTTTTAAGTTTACCGCCCTTTTTATTTCTCTGGTCATCCACGGTGTATCCACGGTGCCATTTGTTCGCCTGGGTTTCGTAGGCACTGTAGCCTTCTCTACCTTCAAAAGCTTATCTTTGAAGTTGTTCCACACGTTGTCGATTGTATTGTCGGTTAGGTGAAGCTGGTCCCAGGTCGTAGGGGGAAGCAGCTTACGGGCTGGGTTGAAGTTTGCTTTTTTGTAATCTGGTATCACTGACGGATTGGCTCCGAGTTTGTGACTTATGTTGACATTGAAACGGATTAAGTGGTGATCGCAACAATTAATTTTTTCACCAACTTCACAGTCGCGAATGAGGTCGGGGTCGCTTACTAATACCAGACCAGCAGATTGTTTTCTCTTGTCAGTTGAGTTACAACTTGAGTGAGGAACGAATCCTCCACCATTTCTATAAGCCTGTTACCCTCTTGATCTCCAGTCATCAGTCCCCAGTCGATGTTAGGACAATTAAAGTACCCATTTATTATTGCTTCTTTGCTTTGTGTTAAAGAGTGAAGCTCTTCGTACAAGGCAGTGTCGTCTGCTGCCTGTTGTTTTGGAGGCCTGTATACGGTCGCAAGTGTTAGTTTCTTATTATTCGCGGTTATTTCCACATAGACGGAGTCGTAATTCTCTGCGTCCTGTTTGTCTAATTTTATGGCAGGGAGCGTACTTTTTACGTAGCAAATTGCTCCTCCTCCTTTCTTGTGCAATCGATTTTTTTGGAAGCTTTCGTATCCGGGAAATGACAGCTCAGATACTAGATGTGCAGAGTTGGCCCAAGTCTGTAATGGCTACCACATCTGGTTTCTCAGTTGCAATATACGCCCTAATTTCGTCCTTTTTGGGTAATAGACTGCGTGCATTTGTGTACAATATGGAAATGTTACTCCTGGTTTGGCCGCGTCGTGTTGACTGAGTTCGCTTGTCGGAGGCGTCGTTGGTTACACAGTTTCTTGCAAGCCGGATCGACGCTACGGTTCGGTTGATCAAGGGTTGCCTTTGCCTTGCCCTCGCCTGCAGTTTTTTTAAAAGCTTTTCGAGAAGCTTTCAACTGCCTCGTTCAGGAGCCTCCCAAGCCGCGCCGAGCCAACCTCGTTCAGGTGGAGTCCGTCCTCCCAAAACAAATCTGGGCGCTGATTGAAGTGATTCCACGCATTCGTGAACGCTACGCCTTCATCGTTACATAACTGCTTTAGACTAGTGTTGACGCCGTACGCTTTACTGTTAAATCCGGCGAACGTATTGACTCTCGGTAGAATTCCAGAGACGATGATGTGAGGGGACTTGGTCTTGTATTTCCGAATGACTTGACGGTATTTTGCTAACAGGTCCTGAGATTGAGTTGACTGAAGGTCGCTAGTTCCCGCATGAATTAGATACACTGTGTCGTCCTTCGCATTTACTGAAACTGCATCGACAGCTGATTCAATATCGTCCAGTTTGGCTCCGGGGATACAGAAACGCTGCCGTGTCAATGTATTCCTACCGCAAAACTCCGTAAGTTGGCCTCTCACCAGACTGTCGCCAACTAAGTTGACTCTAGTAGTCAGTTTGCCCATACCAGGAAAAAGCGTCTGGTTCGTACAAGCGACAGCTGGGAGAATGGTCTTGTGGTTTCTTTTGGCAGGGGGCAGGCAGGAGGAGGAGAGTAAGAGGAAAAAGTAATAGAGAAACAGAAGGAGAGAAAGGGGGAAGAGGAAGATGAAGGATGGGGAGGAGGAAGAGAGGAAAAGAAGAAGAGGAGGAAAAGGGTAAGAGGAAGAAATATGAGAGAAGGAGAGGGAAAGGAAGAGGGAGATGAAGGATAAGGAAGAGAAAAAAGAGTAACCAGAGAAGATAGGAAGGAGGAAGGGAAGGAGGGGGAAGAGTAAGAGAAGAAAGGAGAAAGGGAAGGAAGAAGGAAGAGAAGGAACAAGCAGAAGGGAAGGAGGAAGAAAAGGAAAGAGAAGAAGTAGTAGTAAGAAGAGAGAAGGAAAGGAAAGGAAGGGAAGGAAGAATCAGAGTAAGGTAAGAAAGAGGAAGGAGATCAAGAAACAAATAAATAAAGAAGAGAAGGAGGAGGCGGAGGAGGAGGAGGAGGAGGAGGAGGAGGAGGAGGAGGAGGAGGAGGAGGAGGAGGAGAAGAGAGAGACGCAAAATGGAAAACAGAGAAAGGTGATGACCAGAAACAGTGAAACGAAGAGGAGGAGCAAGAAAAAGGCGATAAAAGAGGAGAGGGACATGGAAGGAGGGGAGAGGGCGTGTAAGAGAGGAGTTACAAGAAAACGAGAAAGACACCAACACATAAATTTAATAGAGGGAAGGGAAGGAGGAGGAAGGAGAAAGGAAAGATGAGGAGAAGAAAGGAGAAAGAGGAGGAAGAAGGAAGAAGGGAAGGGAGGAGGAAGAAAAGGAACAAGCAGAAGGGAAGGAGGAAAGGAAGGAAGAGGAGGAAGGGAAGGAGGAGGAGGAAGGAAAGGAAGGAAGGAACGAAATCAAAAGAAAAAAAGGAAAGGTAACAGAGGAAGGAGGAGGAGGGAGAAAGTAAAGATGAAGAGAAGAAAGGAGAAAGAGGAGGAAGAAGGAAGAAGGGAACAAGCAGAAGGAAGGAGGAAGGGAAGGAGGAGGAGGAGGAAAGGAAGGGAAGAAAGGAAGGAAATGAAAAGCAAAAAGGAAAGGTGAAAGACGAAACGGTAGACACGTGAATATATATGAAGTTCAATGGTAAAGGTAAAGTTGGGGGCACATACACTATAGCTGCACGTGGCCTCAGTGCTCATCTCCGTCACATCAACCCTTGAATCTTGAATAACGACTACGCAGCCAGGCACGCTAACCACTTCATTACGGAGGCGTATACAGTGATCCTAGTCTCGTATTTTGAATTAGAGTTACATCTAGAGTAGTGTGCATTTAAGAAACACATAAGAATACATAAGAATATACAAGAATAAGACAAGAATGTACAAGGATACACAAGAATATGACAAGGATAAGACAAGGGTACATAAGAATATATACGAATAAGACGGGAATATACACGGATACACACGAATAGGACAAGGATAAGACAAGGATACATTAGAATCTACAGGAATAAGACGGGAATATACACGGATACACACGAATAGGACAAGGATAAGACAAGGATACATACGAATACACAAGAATAAGACAAGAACATACAACACTAAGATACCAAAGGAAACGCAAGGATAATAAACAGCAATCAGTCAAGGCTGTCCTCATAGGCAAGTTCCTCACTTGAATCATTTATGTCATCCTCCTCTGTACAGATGTTAGTATCCGTACAGAGGAGGATGACATAAATGATTCAAGGGTGAGGAACTTGCCTCTGTAGAGATGTTAGTATCTGTACAGAGGAGGATGACAAATTATTGAAGGGGTGAGAAACTTGCCTTTTGAGGATAGACTGAAGCATTTAATCTACACTCTCTAGGAAGGCGAAGGTTGCGAGGAGACTTGATCGAGGTTTATAAATGGATGAAGGGGTTTAATAAGGGGGATGTTAACAGGGTTTTGGTTGTGAAGAGCCAGGTAGGACACGTGACAATGGTTTTAAGTTAGATAAATTCAAATTCAACAAAGACATTGGCAAGAATTGGTTTACCAGTAGAGCGGTGGATGAGTGGAACAGGCTTGGCAGTCAATTTGTGGTTGCCAATACTATAGATACATTCAAGAAGATGTTGAATAAACTTATGGATAGTGAGGTAAGGTGGGGTTAGAATTACAGGAGCTGCTTCGTATAGGCCAACCGGCCTCTTGCAGACTCCTTACGTTCTTACGTTCTTATGAAACATGCACACTTCTAGTTGAGAGAGAAAAAAGTTTTAAAGCCATATGAAAATGAATGATCACCTATATCTAACTTTCTTCGTCTATTTATCCTCAAGAAACAATTATATCGTTTTAGGAATAAGTAAACACACATACTCTGACACTTGAGAGAGAGAGGAGGCAGGTCACGCCCAGTTCTGAGGCCAAGCAAAAAAAAAACGATCACCACATATTATAGTTGTTATGTTATATTACTGAGTTATAGAAAGGAAACAAGAGCAGAAAGAATGGCAAGGTGGCGGAGTTGAAGCAAAACGCACGTATTCTTCTACTTAAGAGAAAGGAGGAAAGAGTCACGTAGAGTTCTGAAGGTGAAACAAAGAAACGATCACCACATGTTATAGAGTTGTTGTTATGTTACAGAGTTCTTGTAGAAAGGGAACGAGAGGAGGAGGAATGGCAAGGGGACTGAGTGGAAGGGAAACACGTGTATTCTTCTACTTGAGAGAGAGAAGAGAGGAAAGTCACGTATAGTTCTGAAGATAACACAAAGAAACAATCACCACATGTTATAGAGTTGCCATAGCTGTTTTAGAGTTATATAGAATGGGAGCGACAGGAGGAGGAATGGCAAGGTGACGGAGTGGAAGCAAAACACATGTATTCTTCTACTTGAGAGAGAGAAGAGGAAGGTCATGTACAGTTCTGAAGCCAAACGAAAAAGAAACAATCACAACATGTTTTAGAATTGTTGTTATGGATATGCTATGTTATTTAAAGAGAGGTTACGAGAGGAGGAGTAATGGTATGATGGCGGGGTAGAAGCAGAACACACGCATTTTTTTACTTGAGAGAGAAGTGAGAAGGCGAAGAATGCCGCGTACAGTTCAGAGCTAAACGAAAAGAAACGGTCACTGCGTACTATAGGGGTTGTTATATTCAGGTTATGGTAAAACTGACCTCTCTTTTTGGCTTTTCATTCTTCTCTCTGTACAGGAGCAGCATTTAGTGAGCCTTTTGTTTACTTGTCCTTGCCTTAAGTTGTTTCCTATACGGTAAAAATAGGAGTTATAGAAGGGTACGATAATGAGGCATGGCAAGGAGGCGAAGTGGAAAGGACATTATCTGCGTTTTCTTTTCTTTTTCTTTTAAACTTTTTCTCCTCGATCTACATCCTCTTTTCCCCTACGTTCGTCTTCTTTCCTCTTGGTTTCTTCTGCGTATTCTTTTCCTTTATTTTCCGTGTATCTTTTCCTGCGTCTCGTGTTAACAGCATTACTGGTTCTGATGGGGCAGTATCGACCGACGAAGGCGATGGAGAGGAGAGGAACGGTGCTGACGGGAGGCTGGCTCACTGTGTAGGGTCCAATTCTCTACCATTTTGAGGCTGACACACCCACACCCAACCCCAGACCGAGACACACACATTGGATAAGGCTTTCGTAGAGGTTGTTTTAGTCTCTCTCTCTCTCTCTCTCTCTCTCTCTCTCTCTCTCTCTCTCTCTCTCTCTCTCTCTCTCTCTCTCTCTCTCTCTCTCTCTCTCTCTCTCTCTCTCTCTCTCTCTGTCTCTTTCAGGCTTCTTCCAAGGTATATATAAGAACTGGGATGCCCACATACCCAGTGATGTTATATACCTGGACTTTCAGAAGGCCTTCGACAAGGTACCGCACGAGCGACTCCTTAAGAAACTGCACTCGGCGGGCATTGGAGCCAATCTGATGGCGTGGATAAGAGATTGGCTCACCGACAGAAAACAATGAGTACTACTCAACGGACAGCCTTCCGATTGGCTTCCAGTCACTAGTGGAGTGCCTCAAGGGTCAGTGCTGGGACCCATTCTCTTCATCATATATATCAACGACCTCGAATCAGGACTGAAATCCACACTATCGAAATTTGCTGATGACACCAAGGTGGGGGGAAAGGCCCTCACAAAGACCGACTGCGAAATCATTCAGAAAGACCTCAATCACATTATCGAGTGGTCGGAAAAATGGCAATGCAAAGTCATGCACATTGGGTCCAGAAACAGTAACCACACATACATCATGAATGGGAAACCTCTGCAAGCGATGCAGGAGGAAAAGGATCTTGGAGTCACTATCAGCAGTGACCTGAAACACGCGAATCACTGTAAAAAAGCATACAACAAAGCCAACACTATGCTCGGGTTCATAGCAAGGAACTTCGAGTGTAAAACGCCAGACGTGATGCTATCCTTGTATAATTCCATGATAAGACCGCACCTCGAGTATGCAGTACAGTTCTGGTCTCCTAATTACAGAAAGGACATTGATTTACTGGAAAGGATTCAACGACGCGCCACGAAGATGATACCAATCTTAAGGGCTCACCCGTACGAGGAACGACTCAAGCGACTCATCTCTTTACATTGGAGAAAAGACGCCTACGAAGGGATATGATTCAAGTCTTCAAATATCTGAAAAAAATCAATAACGTCGATTACTCCAAATTCTTTGAACTGCAAACCAACCTAAAAACTAGAAATAACGGTTTACCCATTCAGTCTAGTCGATGTAACACAGACATCGGAAGGAGTTTCTTTTCAAACCGAGTCATCCGTCACTGGAACAATCTTCCTTCAGAAGTAGTAAATGTGAATACTATCAACTCCTTCAAATATAGAATCGACCGTCACTTCGCTGCGTCGGGAGTAAACTGAATATTGAGTTGCTTTCATCTGCTCCTCAATATCGAGGTGCTTTCATCTGCTCCCCAGGCCCCAAGTGACTGTCGAGCAGATTAAATCACCAAAGCGGGCAACCTCGTAATGAGCCAATAGACTTTCTGTTGCCTGCATTTCCACGTTTCCATGTTTCCTTCCTTTCTTCCTTCCTTTCTTTCTTTCTTTCTTTCTTTCTCTCTTGTTTCCTTTCTTTCTTTCCATCTATCTTTCTTTCTTTCTTTCTTTCTTTCTTTCTTTCTTTCTTTCTCTTTCTCTCTATCTATCTCTCCATCCATTATCTATCTGGTATTCTATCTCTCTCCCTCTCTGTTATAATAAGGACAGTGCGTGGTCAATGCGTCCATTCCACAACGGTGCGTCATTACCAATAAGATTTTTTCCTCGCACGATTCATGAAGCTCCTCGCCATCCATAAAACATCGGCGACTCAAATCAATAGACAATTTACTCTTGACAGCAAACCCTTCCTCAACCCTGAACGTACGTACGTACGTGTGTGTGTGTGTGTGTGTGTGTGTGTGTGTGTGTGTGTGTGTGTGTGTGTGTGTGTGTGTGTGTGTGTGTGTGCGTGCGTGCGTGCGTGCGTGCGTGCGTGCGTGTAAGATAGTAGATAGTGTTGTCAATTAAAATCAGTGCGGTGCAGGTGCTCAAACGTACGTGGACACACACACACACACACACACACACACACACACGACACATATACATGATTACGATAACCCCTCTCTCTCTCTCTCTCTCTCTCTCTCTCTCTCTCTCTCTCTCTCTCTCTCTCTCTCTCTCTCTCTCTCTCTCTCTCTCTCTCTCTCTCTCTCTCTCTCTCTCTCTCTCTCTCTCTCTCTCTCTCTCTCTCTCTCTCTCTCTCTCTCTCTCTCTCTCTCTCTCTCTCTCTCTCTCTCTCTCTCTCTCATTTTAAATATTTCTTTACTCTAATTTCTCCCGTCTCCTTTTTTTCCGTTTTTTTCCTCTTTATAAACTAATTCCCTATCTGTCTGTCTGTCTGTCTGTCTGTCTTCCTCTCTTTCTCTCACATATCTTTGAGTCTCTGGTTTCTAGACGCCACACTGTAAGTAATGTGACCCCTGCAATGCTCTTCACTTCTTCCTCTACATGTATACCATATCTAACGCCTCTTCCTTTCTCTCTCTCGTAAACACACATAAACACCTTGGTTCTTAGACGCCATGCTATAGGTTATGTGGCCAATGCATGACTCCACTCCTTCCTTCCTCTACTAAAACAGATCTTTCGGCTTTCCTTCCTCCTCTCTCTCAAACACTCATACATAGGTACCCTGTAGTTCGTGGTTTTTAGACACACTATAGGCGATGTGGTCCCTCTAAGACACCATTTCTTTCTTCCTCTACGAGTCTACACGTTTAACAAATTCTTACGCCTTTCCCTTCCTCCTCTCTCTCTCTCTCTCTCTCTCTCTCTCTCTCTCTCTCTCTCTCTCTCTCTCTCTCTCTCTCTCTCTCTCTCTCTCTCTCTCTCTCTCTCTCTCTCTCTCTCTCTCTCTCTCTCTCTCTCTCTCTCTCTCTCTCTCTCTCTCTCTCTCTCTCACACTCACACACATACACGCCCTGAGTCCGCCCGTTTCTCCTCACCACACTGTTCGCACCGCTACCGGAGACACTCGCGTTCCTTCCTTTTATACCCGCATACGCTGAGTTTCATGACAGTGTATTCCGCTCAACGATCGCCTTGAAATGGTGCTGGAACTGAAACTCAGACCCGCCGTGTGTCGCGCCGCAGCACCGCTCTCCCCGCCCGCAACGACGCCAGCTTTACACGGTGCTCCAGGGTTGGTATTCTCAGACGCTTCCACCTCTCACGTCAGCTATTTCCAAAGGCCAAAAAGGAGATAATCGGATTTTCATGAGTGTTTCCTTATGTTCAAAATACAGAAGAAGGGTCAAACTACTGCCAGGTTCATTAATTAAACTACATCTGGAAATGGCCCAAACCCGTAACGAAAGCCCTATGAAATGTGGGTGTGTGATCCCCGAAATGTTTGAGAATATGGTCCCTGGTTCCTCGCGCTGATGGCAAACCTCACGGATGGATCCTTTCAATTTTCTGTATCATGGAAACGGAGAGCTTGAGTTTATCCCTCGAGGCGCCACTACCAGCAAACTTAATAAACACAATAGTACATGAATAGCATAATAATACACGTGAATGGCAAACCTCATAGATGGATCCTTTCAATTTTCTGTATCTTGGAAATGGAGAGCTTGAGTTTATTCCTCGAGGCGCCACTACCAGCAAACATAATAATACATGAATAGCAACGAGATATATTAATTCTGATGTACTGCAATTATGAGGAAGGGGAAGATAGAGGTTAATAGATTAGTCCTTTCATTTTTCTGTATCTTGGAAATGAAGAGCTTGAGTTTATCCCTGGAGGCGCCACTACCAGCAAACATAATAATACATGAACAGCAACGAGATATATTAATTCCCATGTTCTGCAATTATGAGGAAGGGGAGAATTTAGGTTAATGTAATATGATCAGGAAAGGTATAAGGATTAAAGGCTGTGGCGAGCAAAAACATCATGCACTATAGCTAACATATAAAGAGTATTTACATAGATGTTAATACTGATACTCGACAAGGAAACGCTGTAACACTCATCAGAAAGGGCAAGGATTAAGGGATATGGCGAGGGATAACACCACGCACTACAGCTAACATTATAGAAAGTGTAGTTACGTAGCTGAATTTATCCCTCTAGCAATATGTTCAGTTATAAGGAAGGGGTTAATGTTGTAATACTCATCAGAGAGGGTGAAGATTATGGGATGTGGCGAGGAGTAACACCATGCACTACAGCTAACATTATATAAAGAGTTACCTTTTTAATATAGCGTGCATGACAGACTCTTCACCTGTTAATTAATATCAGAGCGTGAGGTGTGCCGGCGTCCTGAAGATCACAAGGCAAATATGGAAACATGGAAATACAGGGAACAAAAAGCCCATCGAGCAAATGAAAGCACTTTGTATTCAGGTAGAACAGATAATACTCGTAGTTATGCTTCACTAAAATTTACAGACGAACATAATATAGTTTCCTCCATTACTCCTTTTTTTTCATAGCGGGAAAACTATAACAGGGCATAAAGCAATGTTTATAAATATGTATAGAGTGAGTATATGATGGAGAGGAAGACCAACGATATAGCTACGCCTGGCCTTAGTGCTCATCTCCGTTCCATTGACTCTTAAGCTTTTAATGGGAATACAATATGCATAGACTAGCTGCGCGTGGCTTCAGTGCTTATCTCCGATCCATTGACTCTTTAGCATATGGTGGGAATACAATAAGCAAAGACTAGCTGCGCGTGGCCTCAGTGCTCATCTCCGATCCATTGACCCTTGAACCGATGGCCAGTACAGCCTACAACACACAGAAACTAACCAGATGCTGCGCCCAAAGTCTCAAGCCGTGTGTTGCCTGCCCTACGCACTCCTCAGACTCATAAGCTACGCACGCAAGCGGTCACCTACACGCCAACGTTCCTGGAATACGTGACGACTTCTCAGGGTGACTATTCCTTCCCTAATATTATTTTCGTACCCTAGTTTTTATTGTTTGTATTCTATTGGTGGTATATTTTCATTATTATTTTATAGGCCTGTATATTTTTTTTCAGTACATCTTATTGGTTTCATTTTTTATAAGTGCTTTTTTTTCCTCTCCCGGTGTGATGTTTTAATCGAATGTGATTTGAATTTGTTTGAATCGTTTATATTTTAACCCGACAGCTGCGATTGGCACAGATTTGGCCTTCACTGGTAGCCTGGTAACATACACTCCAAGGTCCTTCTCTGCCTCTGTGGTGGATAGTGGAATGTTTCCCATGTGGTATTGGTGTGCTGGGTTTCCCCTCCCAAGGTATTTGGCTTTACATTTTTCTTCATTGAATTGTAGCAGCCACTTATTGCTCCACTCCTGCAGCTTGGTGATGTCTTCTGGTAGGCGGTCTGCATCCAAGGGGTTAACAACTACTTCCCTTCCTTCATTCGCTGTTTTTCTAGTGTCCTGCTGTTTCCATATGTTTACCTGTATAATCTTTTTTTTTATATATTTTTCTGCACCTTTTCTCACATCTACTTTTCTCATCATTTCGTTTCTCTTTTTCATATTTTCCTTTTGTCTTTCTCTTCTCTTCCCTTTTTTTTTCTTTTTGTTAATTTTTCTATTTTCTTTCTTTTTCTTTCTTTGTCTTGTATTTCTTTTGATGATCAGTGTCTGTGAACCGAATGCCAAATGTATGGTCGGCTCACTAAACATCTGGATATTTATATGTCAATGTGTCTATCGATCTATCTATCTGTGAGTCAATCGATCAATCTATCTATTTATCTATCTGTTTACCTATCTATCTATTTATCCATCTATCTATCTTTTTTTTTTTTTTTACAACAAAGGAGGGAGCTCAAGGGCACAAAAAAATCAATAATAAACTAAGCCCGCCAATCGCTGCTCCCATAAAAGAATCAGAAGAGGTGGCCAAAAGCAAGGTCAAATTCGGGAGGAGAGATGTCCTGATACCCTCCTCATGAAAGAGTTCAAGTCGTAGGCAGGAGGAAATACAGATGAAGGAAGATTGTTCCAGAGTTTACCAGCGTGAGGGATGAAAGAGTGAGGATGCTGGTTAACTCTTGCATAAGGGGTTTGGACAGTATAGGGATGAGCATGAGTAAAAAGTCGAGTGCAGCGGGGCCGCGGGAGGGAGGGAGGCATGCAGTTAGCAAGCTCAGAAGAGCAGTCAGCGTGGAAATATCGATAGAAGATAGAAAGAGAGGCAACATTGCGGCGGAATTTAAGAGGTAGAAGACTATCAGTATGAGGAGGAGAGCTGATGAGACGAAGAGCCTTAGCCTCCACTCCGTCCAGAAGAGCTGTGTGAGTGGAGCCCCCCCACACATGAGATGCATACTCCATACGAGGGCGGATAAGGCCCCTATATATGGACAGCAACTGTGCAGGGGAGAAGAACTGGCGGAGACGGTACAGAACGCCCAGCCTCAAGGAAGCTGATTTAGTAAGAGATGAGATATGAAGTTTCCAGTTGAGATTTTGAGTTAAGGATAGACCGAGGATGTTTAGTGTTGAGGAAGGTGATAGCTGTGTGTTGTCAAAGAATAGGGGATAGTTGTTTGGAAGATTGTGTCGAGTGGATAGGTGGAGAAACTGTGTTTTTGAGGCGTTGAAGGACACCAGATTCCTCTTGCCCCAATCGGAAATAATAGTAAGGTCTGAGGCTAAGCGTTCTGCAGCCTCCAGCCTTGAGTCGTTAAGTTCCTGAAGGGTGGGTCTTCTATTAAAAGAAGTTGAGTAATGCAGAGTGGAATCATCGGCGTAGGAATGGATAGGACAGTTCGTTTTGGAAAGAAGATCATCAATGAACAACAGAAAAAGAGTGGGAGATAGGACAGAGCCCTGTGGGACACCACTGTTAATAGATTTAGGGGAAGAACAGTGACCGTCTACCACAACAGTAATAGAACGGTCAGAAAGGAAATTGGAGATAAAGGTACAGAGAAGGATAGAAACCGTAGGAGGGTAGTTTGGAAAGCAAAGATTTGTGCCAGACCCTATCAAAAGCTTTTGATATGTCCAGTGCAATAGCAAAGGTTTCACCGAAACGGCTAAGAGAGGATGACCAAGAGTCAGTTAAGAAGGCTAGAAGATCAGCAGTAGAACGCCCCTTGCGGAACCCATACTGGCGATCAGATAGAAGGTCAGAAGTGGAAAGGTGCTTTTGAATCTTCCGGTTAAGGATTGATTCAAAAGCTTTAGATAGACAAGAAAGTAAAGCTATAGGACGGTAGTTTGAGTTCCAGCAAGAAGGAAAGGTAGATGTTGACAGACAGAGGCGAAAGAGTTTGACCAGGCAGGGTGACAGCACGGAGGCACAGTTTTTAAGGACAATAGGAGGCATTCCATCAGGTCCATAAGCCTTCTGAGGATTGAGGCCAGAGAGGGCATAGAAAACATCATTTTGAAGAATCTTTATAACAGGCATAAAGGAGTCAGAGGGGGATGAGTAGGAGGAATATGCCCAGAATCGTCCAGAGTGGAGTTTTAGAAAACGTTTGAGTGAAGAGTTCAGCCTTAGAGATAGATGAGACGGCAGTGTTGCCGTCAGGACTGAGGAGTGGAGGGAAAGATGAAGAAGTGAGGTTGGAGGAGATGTTTTTGGCTAGATGCCAGAAGTCACAGGAAGAGTTAGAAAAAGCAAGGTTTTGGCATTTTCTATTAATGAAAGAATTTTGGGTAAGTCGGAGAATATATTTGGCACGATTTCGGGCTGAAATGTAAAGTTCATAATTAGCATTAGTTTGAAGGTTCTGGTACCTTCTGTGAGCTGCCTCTCTATCATTGACAGCACGAGAACAAGCGTGATTAAACCAAGGCTTTTTAGCATGAGGAGTAGAGAAAGAACGAGGAATGTATGCCTCCATTCCAGAGACAATCACCTCTGTGATGCGCTGAGCACACACAGAGGGGTCTCTATCCTGGAAGCAATAATCATTCCATGAGAAATCGGAAAAGTACATCCTCAGGTCGTCCCACCGAGCTGAAGCAAAATGCCAGAAGCATCGCATCTTCGGTGGGTCCAGAGGGTGTACAGGAGCGATAGGACAGGATGCAGAAATAAGATTGTGATCGGAGGAGCCCAACGGAGAGAACAGTTTGACAGAATAAGCAGAAGGGTTTGAGGTAAGGAAGAGGTCTAGAATGTTGGGCCGGTCTCCAAGACGGTCGGGAATACGTGTAGGGTGCTGGACCAACTGCTCTAGGTCGTTGAGGATAGCAAAGTTGTAGGCCTGTTCACCAGGATGGTCAGTGAAAGAGGATGAAAGCCAAAGCTGGTGGTGAACATTGAAATCTCCTAGGATGGAGATTTCAGCGAAGGGAGCGTGGGTCAAGATGTGCTCCACTTTAGAATTCAAATAGTCAAAGAATTTTACATAGTTGGTAGAGTTAGGTGAGAGATAAACAGCACAGATGTATTTAGTAATAGAATGACAATGAAGTCTTAGCCAGATGGTAGAAAATTCAGAAGAGTCAAGGTTGTGGGCACGAGAGCAAGTGATGTCGTTGCGCACGTAGGCGCAACATCCAGCTTTGGATTGAAATTTAGGATAGAGATAGTAGGAGGGAACAGAGTAGAGATTGCTGTCAGTAGCCTCAGAAACCTGTGTTTCGGTAAGGAAGAGAAGGTGAGGTTTAGAGGACGAGAGATGATGTTCCACAGAATGAAAATTAGAGCGAAGACCGCGAATGTTGCAGAAATTGAGAAGAAAGAGGTTCGAGGAGTTATCAAGACACCTCTCGGGTCGGCAGCCAGAAGGGGAGTCCTCCCTGGGGGAATTTGTGGTCCCCCCCCCCCAGGCGGGGACTCCGAGGCTTGTTGTAGGTGCGCCATTTTGGAATTTGAATTTTGGGAAAAGGTGTATATGTTGTGTGAATGTAGTGTGGTGTGGATAAAGAGAGGATCTGTCTTTAGAGAGCATGCTGAACTACTCTCCGGTGTTGGTGAGACAATAGGGAAACGGTTAGTGAGGACATGGGAAGGGTCTTTGGAGGGCTTCAGCTCTCTTCTCATCTCCCATATATACCTCACCGGGAGTGGCTTGCGCCCGTTCGGTAGGTGTCTTCCTACCTACTCCAGCTCTATCTTCGTCTACCTATCTATCTATCTATCTGTCTGTTTATTTATCTGTCTTTATATCTATGTAGGCGGTGGCCGAAGTGATAGCGTACTGGACCCACATTCGCCGCGTGATGGACGACGCGGGTTCGAATCCCCTAGCTACCACTCGGATTTTTCAGTCACCGCCGAGTGGCTTAAAACTACCCACATGCTGTCCTGAAGACCACCCATCAACCCGGACTCTAGAGGAAGCCGTCCAAGCGAATCAAGAACGAGTTCCGGGGGGCAGCATGAGCCAATGCAAGATGGCGCCACTATAAACACTCGCCTGCGCCAGAACGGGCTGGGCCGACCATCAGGCCCCACCTGGAAGAAGCCTTGGGCCGACCATCAGGCCCCACCGGGAAGATGCCTACCGGCGCAATAGGCAACAACGTAAAAAAAAAAAAAAAAAAAAAAAATCTATCTACCTATTTATCTATCTATCCATCTATCTACCTATCTTTTTACCTACCTATCTATCTATCTAACTGCCTGTCTATCTACCTATCTTTCTATCTATGTGTCTATCTATCTATCTTTCTATCTGTCTATCTACCTACCAGTCTATTTATCTATCTATCTATCCAGCCACGTACATTCCGCCCTTCCTATTCCACACACACACAACACTGAACAAGCGGAAGGAAGGAAGGATGTAAAGCGAAAAAAGTTTAGGAAGCATCGAACAGCAGTAATTCTACTAGGCTTATTTTTTTATGGCGTTTATCGCTTGGCCCCGCGGCGAAAACAACAAACAACGGGCGAAGGGAGGAAAAAATATATTGTTTGTCTGTATAATTATAGTCTAGTAATGAAGAATTGATCTCCCTCTATATGTCGGGAACCAGAAAACGAACAAACAAGAGGAATAGCCATAACAGTACAGAGTAAACATCTGACAGGACACACACTAACAAGTAGGGTGACAGATATACAACTGTGTAAACATTTCATAGGACAAACACTAACAAGGAGGGAAACAACGAGGATGAAGGAAAACAGATACCCAGAGAGGAATGAGAGATATACAACTGTGTAAACATCTCATAGGACAAACACTAACAAGGAGGGAAACAACGAGGATAAAGGAAAACAGATACTCAGAGAGGAATGAGAGATATACAACTGTGTAAACATCTGACAGGACAAACACTTACAAGAAGGGTGACATATATAACAATGTAAACATCTCAAGTACAAAGAGGGAAACAACGAGGGTACAGGAAAACAGATACCCAGACTCAGATACAGAAAACAGATACCCAGTAGGCGTGGTCAGAAAGTGTGAACAACCATTGAAAAAGACTCTGACCCGTGACGTCAGTCGTGGCGACATGTTATGAGCCAATAATTTAACAGAAAAATCGCTGTGGGAGTCTTAAGACTGAATCACGAATAGCAGAAGTAAAACAATACAACATAATGAGCGAGCAGATGGGTGTGACAGGAAGTATTGGCCATTGGTTATGTAGAAAATTAAGGCGTGTCAAGGATGTAAGTCCGCCTAAAGCAAAGAAAAATGTAACCTAGAAATCAGTGGTAGGATCACACCGAGCTTGGTTCTCGCCTCAAGCAGACCTGCTACTCACTCAGCCGAGAATGGCTGTTGTGATCTTAATCGTGAGTAGAAATTCGAGAATCTAAGGGAAACCGACTGTATTGTCCTGGAGATTATAATGTAGGAGATGTGAAGTAGGATTGTGAGTGGGACAGGACTGTGATTATTTGTTTGCGATGTAAAGCAAAGGTAAGACCACTGGGTGTGGTATAATTTGGTGTTTCCGTGACTTGTAGTAGATTATACTATAGGAATGTGTTATTAGGATTTTGAGAAGAGAGTACATAATGATTGTGATGTAAGCAGAGAGATACAAACCACTGCTTGTGGAACGATGAGTGTTATTATTATTGGCAACAACTGAGCACATATTGTAGTATTATGTTTAAGACATGTCATTTGTCATATGTTGCATCCATTGCTGAATATGCCAGTGTTATGATCGTCTGAACATAGAATATTGCGTAAGGCAATTACTTTCATTTAATTTTAAATAAATGTATATTTTCTTTTTCCCTTGTTTATCCCCGAACACCAGTCTCCAATATCAACTTAAGCCGGATCACGCTACCAAGGATACGAGACGGTGAGATCATTTATTGAGTAATTAATGAGTGATAAAAAGAGTTGATTTAATACAACAAAAGAAGGGTCAAAAATATAACACATACGAACTCTATACTCATTTATATACTACTTTATGCGCAACCTTATCGTGGTATTTAGCGTTTATTCCCGCTGTGAAAAAATGAAGAATGAACGAATGGAGGAAACTTCATATTCTGTTGGCCTTTTAAATTGTAGTAAAGCAAAATAATTCATCTTTTCTGTACCATCTCCACCTTTGTATTTCAACTTTATTTTCACTTACAATGACATAAACTATCCTATTCTGTCTTTAAATTCTAGTAATGCTAACTTGTCTACTCTAATGACTATTGTGAAAAATTCATCCTCTCTACATTGTCTCCACCAATATATTTCTACTATTTTCGTTTACAATTATACACACTATCATATTTTGTCTTTAAATTCTAGTACTGCTAACCTGTTTACTCTGATATACCGCAGAATTCATCCTCTCTATACCGTCTCCACCAATATATTCTACTTTTTTTTTTACAATTACATACACTACCATATTTTGTCTTTTAATTCTAGTAATGCTAACTCGTTTACTCTATTTCAACATCTATCTACGCATTTTATCTATTTTCTTCTTGTAAATACGCAATCTCTATTTTTATACAGCAAGGGAGGCAGCTCAAGGTAAAAAAGAAAAAACAATAACAGCAACAAAAAAGTCCGCTAAAAAAAATGTACGAGAGGTCAGAGGAGAGGTCAGCTTCGGGTACTCGGGTACTCTCCCACTCCGTCTGTAAGTTCTAATAATCATGCAAATTTCGCCCATTATTTCATCCTCATAAATACACAAACTATCCCATTACGTCTATGAATTGTACTGATGTGAAGATCCTCTCCTCTATCTCACTTTACTTTCATATTCTTACTTTTCTTCCACAAATACCTCAACACACGGACACTATAGCATTCTGTCTGTAAACTCTCGTCAGGTAGAACTCGCTCAGTATTTCATCTTCAGTAATTTTACCTCTTTATCCACTTGCAATAATTACAGAAAATATCCCATTCTTTCAATAATTACACACACTATCCTATTCTGCTTGTAAATAGAAGAGTACCGCATAATTTGATCCGCCTATTTCATCTTCACCTGCCTATTTTTAACTGTTTTCGACTTATAATCACGCAAACTATCCTACTCTGTCTTAATACTCCAGTAATGCACAACCATCATATTCTTACCTTTTTTTTCCACATTGAACTCTCCACCCAGAAACAATCCCATTCCGTCTGTAAATTGCACTCATCCACTCTATTCCATCTTCATCTATACATCTAAATATTCTTAACTTTTATTTCACACTGAACTATTATTAACACGGAAACTCTCCCATTCTGTCCATAAATCTAGTATAAGCCAGCGCTAGTCCACTCTCTATCATCCCGTCCACACACACACACACACACACACACACACTAACAACAGCCTCCCAGGAAACATATGGCGGGGCATTAGTAGGCGGCGTTGTTAATCCACGCTACAGCAAGGATAAATAGAACCCCAGAGTGAGTGCCTGCTCCTCCATCTAAATCCGTTTTGTTGGCGTGAATCATGTCTTTTATATTACCTAACTCAGCGAGGATTAGCGGACCCCTATGGTGAGTGCTTCCTTTCTCCTCCACCAGACACACACACACACACACACACACACACACACACTCTCTCTCTCTCTCTCTCTCTCTCTCTCTCTCTCTCTCTCTCTCTCTCTCTCTCTCTCTCTCTCTCTCTCTCTCTCTCTCTCTCTCTCTCTCTCTCTCTCTCTCTCTCTCTCTCTCTCTCTCTCGGCCGCATATTTCCGAAGAGTATGCAAGATTGGCACCACCTCGAGCCCCTGAGCCCTGGGTGACTAATAACGTAATTCTATTCTACTTATTCTCATTTTATTATTTTATTCTATTCTATTTTATTCTATTATTCCATTCCATTTTATTCTATTTTATTTTATTCTATTATCATGTATTTATCGGCAGTATGTACAGGTAAAGACCTAACTTGGCCCACTCTAATCTGACCTAATCACATGATGCTCTCTGAATTATTTTCATTGTATTTCCCGGCAAAAAGTCCTGTTCTACCCTTATTTAACCTAACCTGACCTAGCCCAATCTACCCTACCCTGAACCAGCTAAGCTGACCTCAGCTAACCTAACCTAACCTTAACTAATCTAACCTAGCTTGTCCTAACTTATTCTAACCTAACCTAAACTAACCCAATCTACCCCAACCTCAACTGACCCAGTTTATCCTAACCTTAACTAACCTAACTACAACCAAACCTAACTTGACCTAACCCAACATGTAACCTAACCTAACTTTAACTAACCTAACCTAACTCCAATCAAACCTATCGTAGATTAACCTAACCAGACCTTACCCAGTCTAACCTAACCTGACGTAACCCAATCAAACTTATCCCAATCAAACTTAACCTAACCAAACTATAACCTAACCTAACCTGACCTACACCGGGCCGGACTTTCAACACTACTACAGTTCAGGACTATGCCTCCCTCCCCGCCGCCTCCCTGCCCGCCACTTGCTGCTCGCCACTTCCCGCCCCTCATCACTGTGTCGAGCTCAGGAGCTCATCTGTAAACTTTAGAGCCGCACAGCCTCCTTCAGCGATCCCTTGAAATCTTCCGCCAATATAATGCTTCCCTTCTCCATCCTCCTCGCAACTTCCACGGTCTTGCAAGGAGGAGGAGGAAAAAGAAGAAGAGGAGGAGGAGGAGGAAGCGCCACCCCACACAAGCAAGGGAAGAAAAGTGAGGGTAAGGGTCATGTTCTTAAACAATTCGGGCCCCAAGAACACATACTTGACAAGGCTTTCTTAGGAGTTTGGGGCATTCCAGGGGTACTTTTATGACCCTGGTGGTAGTTTGACCCTTCTTCTGTACCATGACCGTGGAAAAGCACTCATGAAAGTCCGATTAATCTCCTCTTCGGCCTTTGGAAATAGTTGACATGTGAGGTGGAAGCGTCTGAGGGTCATATTCTTAAACATTCCGGTCCCTAAGCACTCATATTTGACAAGGCTTTCGTAGGTGTGTGTGGCATTTCCTGGGGTACTTTTATGACCCTGGTGGTAGTTTGATCCTTCTTCTGTACCATGACCGTGGAAAAGCACTCATGAAAACCCGACTAATCTTCTTTTCCACTCATGAAAGCCCAATCAGCCTCCTTTTCGGCCTTTGGAAACAGTTGACGTGAGAAGTGGCAGCGTCTGAGAACACCGACCTGAGTATACACCATCGGAGGCTACACTTGGCCCTTCCTGCTCCATGCCTCAACCTTCCCAGAAACCTCCCCGTTCCCTCTCCTTTTTTGTCTCGTCTGCTGCCAAGAGAAGTCAACGCTCACTCCGAGGTGTAATTGTTCTCTCACTTTGTTGTGCGAGTCTTTACAGAAGCCGGGAAAGTCACATCAAAGAGCGGGACTTCTTGAGGGTTGCGCGTCACGGTACTCTGGTCTCAGTTTGCATCCTTCCCTTTAGCTAACTCGGTCGCTCTTTTCTTGCCTCCTTCTCCGACTATTAGTATGGGTATGAGTCTTGTTGGAGTCTGATATATACTTCTGTTCCCTTTTTCTGTTTCCTTCTGAAGAATACACGGCTGACCTGCTTCTAACCATCACCTTCTTTTAACTAATTCAGTCGATCTTTTTCCGGCCTCTTTATGAAAACAGCGTCTTGTAGGAGTCTTTGGTATTCTCCTATAGTTCACGGTACTCTGATCTCAGTTTACTTACTTCCATTCAGCTAGCTCGATCGCTCTTTTTTCGGCCTCTTTCTCCGTCAACTTATGGTAGCGGCGTCGTGCGGGAGTCTTTGACGCTTGTTTCAATTGAGCTGTCTCCTCGTAGGCGGTCGATCAGCTTCTAACCACAAGGATCTTCTAACTCGATCGCTCTTTCTCCGTCTATCCTTATGGGAACAGAGTCTTGCGGGAGTCCTTCATAATTTCCTTTCACCTACCTTTCACTTTCTTTTGTCCGCTTCTCCGTCTGATTCCTCTCCGTCTATTTCTTATTATTTTCTTCCTCTATCTATAATTATGGGGCAGTGTCATGTGAGCGTCTATGGTACTTTCCTTTCTCTATGTTCTGTCTCCTTTGCCCTTAAAAGTAAACACTCGGGGAAAGTAAACACACGGCCGACAAGCTTTCCCTAACCACGAACTTCCAACTAATTCGATCATTCTGTTTCAGGACTCTCTCTACGTCTCTCTTTATGGGAATAGCGTCTTGCGGGCGTCTTTGATACTACTTCTTTTGTTTTGTCTCCTTTGCCCTAAAAGTAAACACTCTTCGATAATACACGGCCGACAAACTTAACATCTTCTCCTAACTAATTCGATCATTCTTTTTCCGGCCTCTCTCTCCGTCTCTCTTTATGGGGACGGTGTCTTGCGGGAGTCTTTGATACTTTCCCCTTGTTCTCCTTCCTTCTGAAGAACACACGGCCGACCAGCTTCTCCTAACCACCAACTTCTAACTAATTCAACTCTCTTTCTTCCGGCCTCTTTCTCCGCCTATATCTATGGCAACGTCCTCTTCTTTGATACTTTTGTTTTCTGTCCATCTTTACTTAGTCTGTCTCTTCTTATTGTATCTTCTCTCCGTCTGTCTTTTTTCCATCACGTCTTTTCTCCGTCTATCTTCTCTGCTTCTGTCTTTCTCCGGCTCTCTTTCTCCTAACCTATCCTAACCAAATCAATCTAACCTAAACTAGCATGACCTGACCCAATCT
This sequence comes from Eriocheir sinensis, assembly GCF_024679095.1. Classification (NCBI taxonomy): domain Eukaryota; kingdom Metazoa; phylum Arthropoda; class Malacostraca; order Decapoda; family Varunidae; genus Eriocheir; species Eriocheir sinensis. The sequence goes on along the minus strand of NW_026111317.1, from coordinate 109,216 downwards.
AGCCTATCATTAACTCACCTGACATGACCTTTCCTTAATACTTTCCCACTTTTTACTATCTGTCTGTCAGTCTGGTTCTACGCTATTAAAAAAACGTATCTATAAACAGTGCAAATACCCAGCAGCAAGTGTAGTATAGAGGCGTATTTTCATGGGCAGGAACGTTCATCCAATCCGTTCACAGCCTCGCTCTGGCCGGGCAAGGGACGGATCGCGAGGGTTCCTGACCTTTCGCAGTTCCGTTGATGAAGGACCGGGGAGTGTTGACTTGGTAAACAGCGTCGCGTGGGAGCCGGCTACAGGTGTCCGCGTGACGGCTGGACGGCTCAGGTATCGCGATGGCTTTGAATGGCGGACAGAAATTAAGGCTGTCGATGTGATGAACGATTGGGTGGTGTGTGAATAGAGGTGAAGGAATGCCCACACACACACACACACACACACACACACACACACACACACACACACACACACACACCATCCCCACACTGATTTATCTTGTGTTATATAATGTCAAGTTAAGAAGCATCAATGTGACTATTAATACTGTTTCACTGGTCTAGAGTCGTGCCAAATAAACAAAGTATATAAAGTATCAAAATACCTAATATATGAAGTACCAAAATACGACAAGATTCCCAACACAGTCACGCTGCACAGACATCAACTGGAAAATAGTATCAAAGTGACTCTTAATACTGGTCCGCTGGTCTTATGTAGTGTCATATTAACAAAGTAAAGTATTAAAGTACCTAATTTATGAAGGATATAAATGTGAGCAGATTCCTGGACACAGTCACACTACAGAGACAGACAGAGTTCATTGACCACAGTTTCCATAAAATTTAAAATACGTATATGCTAAAAGCTTCACTATTTTTTTTTTTACATTAAAGGAATTTTTACAGTAAAGGAAGCAGCTCAAGCGCAACAAAAAGAAAGTGAAGAAAGAAAAGCCCGCTAATCGATGCTCCTATAAAAGAGAAAAATAAGGAGTGGCCAAAAGAGAGGTCAATTTCGGGTGGAGGTGCCTAGATACTCTCCTCTTGAAAGAGTTCAAGTCGAATACATCTAAAACCCTCGCAAAGTCATTCAAGTTGACCATACACGTGTAATCTGGTACGAAACACGGCACACAGAAATCGACGAAAACTAGCAAACAAAACGAAACAAAACAAAACATAAATCAAGTCTAACATAGTGACTCCTAATACTGGCCAGCGGGTTATGTAGTGTGAAGTAAACAAAGTATCATGCGAATAATTTATGAAGGACACAAATGCGAACAGATTCCTCCGACCCAGTCACGTAAAACAGACATAAGGAGTAAAATGGACGACACTCGATCACCTGAAATAGACATCAGGAGTAAAATGGACGACACTCGATCACCTGAAATAGACATCAGGAGTAAAATGGACGACACTCGATCACCTGAAATAGACATCAGGAGTAAAATGGACGACACTCGATCACCTGAAATAGACATCAGGAGTAAATGGACGACACTCGATCACCTGAAATAGACATCAGGAGTAAATAGACGACACTCGATCACCTGAAATAGACATCAGGAGTAAAATGGACGACACTCGATCACCTGAAATAGACATCAGGAGTAAAATGGACGACACTCGATCACCTGAAATAGACATCAGGAGTAAATAGACGACACTCGATCACCTGAAATAGACATCAGGAGTAAATAGACGACACTCGATCACCTGAAATAGACATCAGGAGTAAAATGGACGACACTCGATCACCTGAAATAGACATCAGGAGTAAATAGACGACACTCGATCACCTGAAATAGACATCAGGAGTAAATAGACGACACTCGATCACCTGAAATCAATATGCATTCAGAACTGCCGCTGTAAATCATCACCAGCAGACCAAACTATTCTTATAAACTATTCTTATAATCCTCTTGTCCCTTAACGAACTAATGGACCGCTGCTGAACTTAGAAGGAAAAATGTAAGCTGTCAAAAGTCCTAAATTAACACTTATGAAATTATTCCATCAGGAACTACGATTTTGACTAGTTCTCCGATGTACTCTGTGTGAAGTAATAAGTAGTTTGATGTGTGTATGTGTGTGTGTGTGTGTGTGTGTGTGTGTGTGTGTGTGTGTGTGTGTGTGTGTGTGTGTGTGTGTGTGTGTGTGTGTGTGTGTGTGTGTGTGTGTTTTACAGGAAAGAAAGCAGCTCTAAGGCAACAGAAAAAAAACCCTGATGATCACGGCTCCTATAAAAAAAATAAACTAGAAATGAGTGTGTTTGGGAGTGGGTCAGTTATTATGAGTGTGTGTGTGTGTGTGTGTGTGTGTGTGTGTGTGTGTGTGTGTGTGTGTGTGTGTGTGTTTTACAACAAAGGAGACAGCTCAAGGGCACAAAAAAAGGAAACAATAATATAAAAAAAAAGCCCGCTACTCGCTACTCCTAATAAGAATCCAAAGAGGTGGCCGAAAGAGGGGTCAATTTCGGGAGGACTCACACTACTGCAGCCGTTCATTTCGTGGTACATTGCATATTAGTCCAAGTCTCGCCCAGGAAGCCCCAGCACCGGCAGCACCGACACCCCCAGCACGGGACGATGCAGCCAGTCACGCAGCCCTCAAATATTTATCCGTCTGGCAGCCACGCATTCGTCCGGTAAAATTGGAGTTGCCAGGTACGTCATAACTGTCACCTCTGCTATATATATTGGACGTGACAGGCATCTCTCTCTCTCTCTCTCTCTCTCTCTCTCTCTCTCTCTCTCTCTCTCTCTCTCTCCTGATTACGGATTCACTACAAACACACATTTTAATACAACATTTCGGGCCCGGTGATAAATTTGAATATGATTGTAATGAATAGGATTATTGATATTATTGTTTTTTTTTTAATTAGTTGGTTGAGTTGAGTGAAGTTCTTTTTTATTATTAGTAGACTGAGGCTGACTGCTCTTGTGGGTGAAGGCTATTTAGCTATCCGTCTATCTATCTCTTTATTTAATTGTCTTTTATTTTTATTCACTGTTGAAAGGCATTTTATTACGACTTCTCTCGTGTTGAAATCCTTTTTTTATCTTTATTTATTTATTTAATTATCGGTTTTATTTGTTGTATGTACCAATTTTCATTTTTTTAATATTTATTGTAGAAAGGCTTTGCATTTATTGCAGATTGAGGCACACTTTCCTTTGTGTTGAAAGGCTTTATGTTCATCCATTTATCTACTTATTTATCTTATTCATTTTATAGTTTTTTTATTTTCATTTATTTATTGTTGGAAGGATTTGCATTTTTAGCAGATCGAGGCACGCCCCTCTTGTGTTGATTATCTGATTTATCTTATTAATTATTTTCTATATTTTAATTATTGTTGATAGACTTTGTATTTCTAGCAGGTCGAGGCACACTTCCCTTGGGTTGAAAGGCTTTAAAAGAGACGGTGAGGATAACGCTTGAAATAACACAGAGTACGCGGAAGAAATCTACCCAATACAAGACAACCTAACACACAAGACTAAGGACAAGTAGCACAGTCCATCACAGTGGCTCTGTAATCGCTTGAGCCAAACTCTTCAGTCTTCCACACTCCACAACGGTTAGGTTTTCGACGCAACACCAGAAACACAAGAAATTTCCGCACGGTTTCTTCAAATTTCTTAACCTAAACATGAACGCCAAACACTATACAAGGAATTTTTTTAAGTCTTTGGTATTGGTTTGGAGGCTTGCCAACCCATCATGGCGAACTGTGAAAGTAGCCCTAAATCCATAATCAGCCTTATACACCATCAATACTTGTCCTCATCAACACAGGCGCCGAAGCAGTGCAATACTTCTTAGATAGACATTTGCGTACGAAGAAAGAGAGCTACTCAACACCCCAGGACAGCCAGCGCAAGAATTTAATCCGTTTTCAAGAGGATTCGATACTACTCACTTTTGAAGACTTCCTTTGACCATCAGATGTAGGTTTACCTGGAAAGAAAGAATACAGTCATTAATGAAGAAGACTCAAAACTTTAAGTATGTCAAATTTAATCACGATAGCAACACTCCTCGAATTTTTCAACCCACCCTTGTATATATTCAGTTATAAATTAGAGGAGAAGGAGGATGGGAAGGGAAAGGCAGAAAAGTAGGGGGAGAAAGAGGGAGTGGAGGTCGATGAGAGGGAGAGGAGAAAGAGGAGGAGAAAGAGGAGGAGAAAGAGGGGAGGTGATGTTCTCATGTTCTTATGTAAAACCCGGTTAATCTTGTCTGTGGCCTTGGGAAATGGTTGTAATGGAGGCCCGATACGTTTAAAAGTATGGACCAACATCCCAAACCAGTCTTATGTACCATCAAGCCTTATCATCCTCCTCCTCCTTCTCATTTTGTCATTTTCTTCTCCTTTCCTCCATTCATACTTTATCATCATTTACTGTTTTCTTCATCCTTGTCCATTTCTCCATCCTCTTCCCTTCTTCCTCTTCTTCTTCCTTCCCTCTAATCTCCCTTTTCTTACAGTAACAGTTCAGTAACACACACACGCCGAACCTATGCAGTACTTTCCCTTCCACTCTGTTATACCCAATCCAGTGCAGCTGCCAGTCACGCGTGCCAGCCATGGAAAGGGAAAGAATGAGCCTGTCCCATAAAGAGCAAGCTCCTCGTTGTTCTTCACATTCAACTCACTCCTGCAACTAACGTCCCTATTCGTAGAAGTTCGCCGCTCCTTTCTCAGCTTCCTGCCGCCCGTAAAGCCCTCTGGCGGCGGTAAAGGGTACTGCATAACCTTCTCTGACTCTCTATACAGGTCGCGGAATAAAGGGAAGGAGAGTCAGGGATGGGGTGGAAAGGGAGAAAATAAATAGAGGAAACAGTAGTAGTAGTAGTAGTAGTAGTAGTAGTAGTAGTAGTAGTAGTAGTAGTAGTAGTAGTAGTAGTAATAGTAGTAGTAGTAGTAGTAGTAGTCATTAGCGAACAGAGTTGGGGCTAATGACCTCTGCTATGGAGCCCTCCATGATTGTGTGTCGGGAAAATAAACATGGGTGGAGGTATCATTTATGTAGTAGTAGTAGTAGTAGTAGTAGTAGTAGTAGTAGTAGTAGTAGTAGCAGTCCACAGAAGAAACGAACAAGAGAAGAACAGAGCATATGAAGAAAGAATACAGAATGTGGACCAGGGCTCCTTCACCCTGGTAGTATTCACGACGGCAGGAAGGATGGGACCAAGGGCGCAGAGCTTCTACGCAAGACTCGCCGAAACACTGGCGAATAAGAAACAACAGCCAAGAAGCAGTGTGGTCGCCTGGATGAGATGCAGGCTGTCCTTCTCCCTCCTGAGGTCAGCCTTGGCCTGCCGGAGAGGAACCAGGTCACCTGCACCCAAAACCACCCGCATTGCTGACCTGGACTTTGAGGCGACGGTGGTTGATAGTCGTATCAACCACAAGCTCTGTTAGCTTAAAAATAAAATGTTTAGTAAAGTTTGTAATATTAAATAAAGATGGTTGTCGGCCACAGTCATTGGCGGGGTGGGGCCAATGAAATGCTTTGTGAAAGGATATGAGAGAATATACCGCTCACAACGCAACTCTAATAGATGAAGGCCCGTTCTAAAAAAATAAATAAAAAAATAAATAAAAAAAAGCAGTAGTAGTAGTAGTAGTAGTAGTAGTAGTAGTAGTAGTAGTAGTAGTAGTAGTAGTAGTAGTAGTAGTAGTAGTAGTAGTAGTAGTAGTAGTAGCAGTAGTAGTAGTAGTAGTAGTAGTAGTAGTAGTAGTAGTAGTAGTAGTAGTAGTAGTGTGCTTCAACTCACCAGGGACACGATCAGTCAACTCAAGGAAAATATCCTCCACCGAGTGACCTGAAGGGACTGAGACTGGCAGGATGTCACCAACCACCGAATCCAGTAATATACGAAAGGATAACAGGAGAGATGGTGGAAGAAGGCCCTCAGACTCGTGGCAGCGCGGGGCCCTCAGGACTTGATGCACGGGGATGGCGAAGCTTGCTGAGCAGCGCCAACTTTGGCAATGCAGCTGGTGACTTGCGCAACACTATTGCAGCACTGGCAAGAAAACTCGCCTCCTCCAGCTGCCACTATGTGGACGCCCTGACGGCATGCCGCCTCATTCCCCTGGACAAGAGGCCGGGATGCAGGCCTATAGGAGTCGGAGAAGTCCTGCGGCGCATCGTAGGCAAATGCATCATGGCTGTCGTCAAAGAAGATGTGAGAATGGCAGCAGTGAACATCCAAGTTTGTGCGGGCAGCAGGCAGGAGAAGCAGCAGTCCATGCCATGCGGGAGATATTCGACCACGTGGAGTGCGAAGCAGTGCTTCTTGTTGACGCCAAAAATGCCTTCAACACAATAAATAGAAAGACTATGATACACAACATTAAAACCAAGTGCCCTAGCTTAGCTATGTATGTCGAAAATACCTATACATACCCGACTGACTTATACATAAATAGCCACAGTGGAAAGGTGAAAGTGTTAAAATCATCTGAGGGAACAACACAAGGTGACCCAATAGCCATGGCTATGTACGCCCTGGGCCTATCAGTCCTCCAAAATGAAATCGCGTTCGCAGAAACACGGGTGAAACAGGTGGCTTATGCGGATGACCTCTCAGGTGCTGGTAAAATCTCAGACTTAAAAGGGTGGTGGGACACTGTGAACACCGCCGGCCCTGAGATAGGATACATCCCTAACGCCACCAAGTCTGTCCTTATTGTCAAACCTGAACATTATGACCATGCCGCAGAAACTTTTAGAGGAAGTGGCGTCATTGTGACAAAAGACGGACAACGACACTTAGGTGCAGTGATTGGGACAGAGGTATATAAGAAGGAGTACGTGGGAGACAAAGTAGCTGAATGGGTGAAGGAAATAGAAGCTTTGTCTGCCATTGCCAAGACTGAGCCACACGCTGCCTATTCAGCGTACACCCACGGCATCCAACATCGGTGGACGTTCCTGATGCGCACCATCCCCGGCATCAGTCCACCTCCGACCACTGGAAAATGCCGTCAAGAATGTATTCTTGCCGGCGCTGGTGAAATATCATGCTTTGGGGGAGGAAGAGAGGATATGCTAGCACTTCCCCAAGACTGGGTGGGATGGGGATCACCAACCCTGAGAAGCTGGCAGATAAGGAGAACCAAACTCCATCAGCCTTACCAGGTCACTCATCAACAGGATCATCGCTCAGGAGGCAGAGGGCGAGATAGACCAAACAGAAATAAGAGATATTAAAAGAAAAATCTCAGAAGAAAGGCAACAGGCCCAAAAAGACGAGCTGGACCGTCTTACACACCACCTGTCCACAGAAATGGGTAGAAAAATACACACAGCACAGGAGGCAGGCGCCTCTAACTGGCTAACGTCATTACCAATCAGAGCAAAGGGCTTCAGCCTCAACAAACAAGAATTTGTCGACGCCATTGCTCTGAGATATGGCTGGCCGATTGAGGGACTGCCTGATCTCTGTGCATGTGGATCACCAAATGATGTCACCCACACCATGACATGTAAAAAGGAGGCTTCGTCTGTATTCGACACGATGAAGTGAGGGATCTGACAGTCAGCATGCTCGGGGAGGTATGCCAAGACGTCACTACCGAGCTGGCACTGCTTCAACTGGACGGCGAACACCTTCGGTACAGGACAGCCAATACCTCACAGGAGGCACGGGTTGATGTAAGTGCCCGCGGATTCTGGGTGCGCGGACAGCGGGCGTTCATGGACATCCGCATATTCGACCCGATGGCTGCCTGTCACCGTGAGCTGCCCTGCAAGCCGCCCACCACAGGAACGAGCAGGAGAAGACAAGGGCATACGGTGAAAGAATCCAACATGTGGATCAGGGCAGCTTCACCCCCCTCGTCTTCACCACATCCGGCGGGATGGGTCCCAGGGCCCAATGCTTCTACACACGCCTCGCGGAACTAATCTCAGAAAAGAAGCAACAGCCAAGGAGCCACGTTGTCGCCTGGATGAGGTGTCGCCTCGTTCTCCCTGCTCAGGTCGGCCATCCTATGTCTCAGGGGCACCAGACACTCTGGCCCAAAAGCCACCACCATCTCCAATATGGACTATGAAGCCACAGTGGTGGAGAGTGACATTAGGGTGGGTCGGGAGTGACTTGAGTAGGGAAGGAAAGGGGGATCTGGACGTAATAGATGATAGGTGATTTAGTGTCAGGTAGTATTAGTGATATGGTTGGATGCCACAGTCATTAGCGAACAGAGTTGGGGCTAATGACCTCTAAGCTATGGAGCCCTCCATGATTATGTGTCGGGAAAATAAACATGGGTGGAGGTATCATTTATGTTGTGTTGTGTAGTAGTAGTAGTAGCAGTAGTAGTAGTAGTAGTAGTAGTAGTAGTAGTAGCAGCGGAAGTCGTAACAGTAGCATCAGTCTTTCCCTTTTCCGTCCACTCACTCACAGTTGGAAGGTCATTTCGCGGCGTTATTTCGAGTGGCTGAGAGGCGAACAAAGAACTGCTGTGTGTGTGTGTGTGTGTGTGTGTGTGTGTGTGTGTGTGTGTGTGTGTGTGTGTGTGTGTGTGTGTGTGTGTGTGTGTGTGTGTGTGTGTGTGTTGGTCCGGTACCTGCTCTCTCTCTCTCTCTCTCTCTCTCTCTCTCTCTCTCTCTCTCTCTCTCTCTCTCTCTCTCTCTCTCTCTCTCTCTCTCTCTCTCTCTCTCTCCGGGAAAATGACTAGGGCCTCACAGAACCGGCTATCGCTCCCCTATCACGGCCGCCACCTGGGCCACTCGCTGATCGTCAACCTGTATTACTGAGACCATTCTTCACTTTAACTTGTGCTCCCATTCTCTTCCTTTTACCGGATGAAATTGGTGTTTACAGGGTATACATATTTTTGGGTATTCTGAAGCAAGCAAATGCGATACTTGAAGAAATAAAATAAAAATAAGGACAGTATAATTATTATGTTAATGAAAAGAAGAAAAATATGAGATACTTGAAGAAATGAAGAAAAACACAATATAATAATAATGTTGATGGAAAAGAAAAGAAAAAATGAGATACCTGAAGAAATGAAGAAAAATAAAGATAATGGAAAAGAAAAAGTGAGATAGATTAAAAATATGAAGAAAAATTAGACAGTATGATTATGATATCTATGGATGAATGTCTCTCTCTCTCTCTCTCTCTCTCTCTCTCTCTCTCTCTCTCTCTCTCTCTCTCTCTCTCTCTCTCTCTCTCTCTCTCTCTCTCTCTCTCTCTCTGTTTCTGTCCGTCTGTTTCACCATCACTTTCTCTCTCTGCCTCGCACTAATTCCCCGCACAGATCATTTTCTCCTTTAATAATCGTTACTTTTAATTAATCTTGTCATTAATTGCTACCAAGCCTCAACCTCCTCATTAACTTGATATTGTAAGAACATCCAACGTGTGTGTGTGTGTGTGTGTGTGTGTGTGTGTGTGTGTGTGTGTGTGTGAGAGAGAGAGAGAGAGAGAGAGAGAGAGAGAGAGAGAGAGAACGAGAAAGAAAGAAAGGGGAGCAGGAAGGAGAGGGAGGAGGTGGAGGAGGAGGAGGAGGAGGAAAGAGGAGGAGGAGGAGGAGGAGGAGCCTAAAGGTAGATAGAGAAGTAGTGGCAATATTTTACTTCTCGAATGGCTTCGTGGCGGCCTGGTATCTGGAGGAGGAAGAGGAGGAGGAGGAGGAGGAGGAGGAGGAGGAGGGGAAGCGTGTGGGGGGGGGGGGGCGTGTGGGGAAGGAGGGGAGGGAGCGCCGGGGAGGGAAATACGCTCTCGGTCGCTTGAAGTCTCTCCCTCTCCTTTTCATACGGGTGTAGACTCTCTCCTTTACTGCCGTATTTAAGGATACACCGGCGATTTTTTTTTTTTTTTTTACAGCTAAAGAGTCAGTTCAAGGGCATAAAGAAAAATATATAAAAAAAAGCCCGTTACTCACTGCTATTGGATAGAGGTCAAAGGAGTGTCCAAAAAAAGAGGTCAATTTCGGGAGGAGAGGTGTCCTGATACCCTCCTCTTGAAAGAGTTCAAGTCGTAGGCAGGATGTATGTATATAAGTAGATTGTTTTGCTAAGGCGGAACACTGTAGAGAGAGGGGGAGAAGGGTTAGGGGAAGGGAAAGGCTTAGTTTAGTCTGCCTTGAAATTGTGAAGAGAGCGGTCCGTTTTCTATTTTTAGGGAGGAAGGAAAGATGTGGATGAAGGGGTAAAAAGTTAGCACGTATGTCTATAGGTTGGTAGGTAGGTTAGTTTGTAGAGGTGTGTGTGTGTGTGTGTGTGTGTGTGTGTGTGTGTGTGTGTGTGTGTGTGTGTGTGTGTGTGTGTGTGTGTGTGTGTGTGTGTGTGCATGGGCTTTTGGGAGTAGCATCAAGTGAGTGTTTGTGTATGTAGGAATGTTTGAGTGTGTATGTATTTTGGTGTGTTTGTATGACGATGTTTATTGTTGGAAAGTTTCGTTTAGTCGGCGCAACATCTGTGGTCATATGCCGGAGAGAGACAGAAGGGGAAGGAATTATAGAAGATGGGAACAGATGCCAGGAGACGGGACACAACCTCCGATTAGTACTGCTTGGTGTACAGGCTTAAAGGTGTGTGTGTGTGTGTGTGTGTGTGTGTGTGTGTGTGTGTGTGTGTGTGTGTGTGTGTGTGTGTGTGTGTGTGTGTGTTTGCTTCTTAGTTAGTTAAATAGTCTGTTAGTAAGTGTGTGTGTGTGTGTGTGTGTGTGTGTGTGTGTGTGTGTGTGTTTATCTGTATGTCCCTGCCTGCCTGTCTGTCTGTATAAGTCTTGTAAGTATTGTAAGTCTGCATCCCAAACAGACAATTAAGCCAGGGTCTGCATCCCACCCCGGCAATTAAGCCAGGGTAAGCATCCCACCCCGGCAATTAAGCCAGGGTCAGCATCCCACCCAGGCAATTAACCCAGGGTCAGCATCCCACCCAAGCAATTAAGCCAGGGTCAGCATCCCACCCAAGCAATTAAGCCAGGGTCAGCATCCCACCCAGGCAATTAAGCCAGGGTCAGCATCCCACCCAAGCAATTAAGCCAGGGTCTGCATCCCACCCAGGAAATTAAGCCAGGGTCAGCATCCCACCCAGGCAATTAAGCCAGGGTCAGCATCCCACCCAGGCACTTAAGCCATGGTCAGCATCCCACCCAGGCAGTTAAGCCAGGGTCAGCATCCCACCCAGGCAGTTAAGCCAAGGTCAGCATCCCACCCAGGCAGTTAAGCCAGGGTCAGCATCCCACCCAGGCAGTTAAGCCAAGGTCAGCATCCCACCCAGGCATTTAAGCCAGTGTCAGCATCCCACCCAGGCAGTTAAGCCAGGGTCAGCATCCCACCCAGGCAGTTAAGCCAAGGTCAGCATCCCACCCAGGCAGTTAAACCAGGGTCAGCATCCCACCCAGGCAGTTAAGCCAGGGTCAGCATCCCACCCAGGCAGTTAAGCCAGGGTCAGCATCCCACCCAGGCAGTTAAGCCAGGGTCAGCATCCCACCCAGGCAGTTAAGCCAAGGTCAGCATCCCACCCAGGCAGTTAAGCCAGGGTCAGCATCCCACCCAGGCAGTTAAGCCAAGGTCAGCATCCCACCCAGGCAGTTAAGCCAGGGTCAGCATCCCACCCAGGCAGTTAAGCCAGGGTCAGCATCCCACCCAGGCAGTTAAGCCAGGGTCAGCATCCCACCCAGGCAGTTAAGCCAGGTCAGCATCCCACCCAGGCAGTTAAGCCAGGTCAGCATCCCACCCAGGCAGTTAAGCCAGGGTCAGCATCCCACCCAGGCAGTTAAGCCAGGGTCAGCATCCCACCCAGGCAGTTAAGCCAGGGTCAGCATCCCACCCAGGCAGTTAAGCCAGTGTCAGCATCCCACCCAGGCAGTTATGCCAGGTACAGCATCCCACCCAGGCAGTTATGCCAGGGGCAGCATCCCACCCAGGCAGTTAAGCCAGGTCAGCATCCCACCCAGGCAGTTAAGCCAGGTCAGCATCCCACCCAGGCAGTTAAGCCAAGGTCAGCATCCCACCCAGGCAGTTAAGCCAGGGTCAGCATCCCACCCAGGCAGTTAAGCCAAGGTCAGCATCCCACCCAGGCAATTAAGCCAAGGTCAGCATCCCACCCAGGCAGTTAAGCCAGGGTCAGCATCCCACCCAGGCAGTTAAGCCAGGGTCAGCATCCCACCCAGGCAGTTAAGCCAGGGTCAGCATCCCACCCAGGCAGTTAAGCCAGGGTCAGCATCCCACCCAGGCAATTAAGCCAGGGTCAGCATCCCACCCAGGCAGTTAAGCCAGGGTCAGCATCCCACCCAGGCAATTAAGCCAGGGTCAGCATCCCACCCAGGCAGTTAAGCCACGGTCAGCATCCCACCCAGGCAATTAAGCCAGGGTCATCATCCCACCCAGGCAGTTAAGCCAGGGTCAGCATCCCACCCAGACAATTAAGCCAGGGTCATCATCCCACCCAGGCAGTTAAGCCAGGGTCAGCATCCCACCCAGGCAATTAAGCCAGGGTCATCATCCCACCCAGGCAGTTAAGCCAAGGTCAGCATCCCACCCAGGCAATTAAGCCAGGGTCATCATCCCACCCAGGCAGTTAAGCCAGGGTCAGCATCCCACCCAGGCAATTAAGCCAGGGTCATCATCCCACCCAGGCAGTTAAGCCAGGGTCAGCATCCCACCCAGGCAGTTAAGCCAGGGTCATCATCCCACCCAGGCAATTAAGCCAAGGTCAGCATCCCACCCAGGCAGTTAAGCCAGGGTCAGCATCCCACCCAGGCAATTAAGCCAAGGTCAGCATCCCACCCAGGCAATTAAGCCAGGGTCAGCATCCCACCCAGGCAGTTAAGCCAGGGTCAGCATCCCACCCAGGCAGTTAAGCCAAGGTCAGCATCCCACCCAGGCATTTAAGCCAGGGTCAGCATCCCACCCAGGCAGTTAAGCCAGGGTCAGCATCCCACCCAGGCAGTTAAGCCAGGGTCAGCATCCCACCCAGGCAGTTAAGCCAGGGTCAGCATCCCACCCAGGCAGTTAAGCCAAGGTCAGCATCCCACCCAGGCAGTTAAGCCAAGGTCAGCATCCCACCCAGGCAGTTAAGCCACGGACAGCATCCCACCCAGGCAGTTAAGCCAAGGTCAGCATCCCACCCAGGCAGTTAAGCCAAGGTCAGCATCCCACCCAGGCAGTTAAGCCAAGGTCAGCATCCCACCCAGGCAGTTAAGCCAGGGTCAGCATACCACCCAGGCAGTTAAGCCAAGGTCAGCATCCCACCCAGGCAGCTAAGCCACGGGCAGCATCCCACCCAGGCAGTTAAGCCAGGGTCAGCATCCCACCCAGGCAGTTAAGCCAGGGTCAGCATCCCACCCAGGCAGTTATGCCATGGTCAGCATCCCACCCAGGCAGTTAAGCCAAGGTCAGCATCCCACCCAGGCAGTTAAGCCCAGGTCAGCATCCCACCCAGGCAGTTAAGCCAGGGTCAGCATCCCACCCAGGCAGTTAAGCCAAGGTCAGCATCCCACCCAGGCAGTTAAGCCAGGGTCTGCATCCCACCCAGGCAGTTAAGCCAAGGTCAGCATCCCACCCAGGCAGTTAAGCCAAGGTCAGCATCCCACCCAGGCAGTTAAGCCAAGGTCAGCATCCCACCCAGGCAGTTAAGCCACGGTCAGCATCCCACCCAGGCAGTTAAGCCAAGGTCAGCATCCCACCCAGGCAGTTAAGCCAGGGTCAGCATCCCACCCAGGCAGTTAAGCCAGGGTCAGCATCCCACCCAGGCAGTTAAGCCAAGGTCAGCATCCCACCCAGGCAGTTAAGCCAAGGTCAGCATCCCACCCAGGCAGTTAAGCCAAGGTCAGCATCCCACCCAGGCAGTTAAGCCAAGGTCAGCATCCCACCCAGGCAGTTAAGCCAAGGTCAGCATCCCACCCAGGCAGTTAAGCCAAGGTCTGCATCCCACCCAGGCAGTTAAGCCAAGGTCAGCATCCCACCCAGGCAGTTAAGCCAAGGTCAGCATCCCACCCAGGCAGTTAAGCCAAGGTCAGCATCCCACCCAGGCAGTTAAGCCAAGGTCAGCATCCCACCCAGGCAGTTAAGCCAAGGTCTGCATCCCACCCAGGCAGTTAAGCCAAGGTCAGCATCCCACCCAGGCAGTTAAGCCAAGGTCAGCATCCCACCCAGGCAGTTAAGCCAAGGTCAGCATCCCACCCAGGCAGTTAAGCCAAGGTCAGCATCCCACCCAGACAATGAAGCCAAGGTCAGCATCCCACCCAGGCAGCTAAGCCAAGGTCAGCATCCCACCCAGGCAGTTAAGCCAAGGTCTGCATCCCACCCAGACAATGAAGCCAAGGTCAGCATCCCACCCAGGCAGCTAAGCCAAGGTCAGCATCCCACCCAGGCAGTTAAGCCAAGGTCAGCATCCCACCCAGGCAGTTAAGCCAAGGTCAGCATCCCACCCAGACAATGAAGCCAAGGTCAGCATCCCACCCAGGCAGGTAAGCCAGGGTCAGCATCCCACCCAGGCAGTTAAGCCAGGGTGTAGCTACATGGAATCCGGGCCACTAAGCCAGGGTCTTCATCCCTTCCCATTACATTTATTTTTGATACCCTTCCGTTGTTGTGGTCTTCCCCCTTCTCCCAAACACACACACACACACACACACACACACACACACACACACACACACACACACACAGTCATATTGTTTGTGCAGTTGGCAACGTTTTTTCTGCATTTTACAAGATTTTCTTCAAGCGCCGGACGACTGTTGTGAGTGGAATCCTTGCTCCTTTTTCAACGTTAAACTTAAATCCTTATTTAAATTAAAGTTAAACTGAACTGAAACTTAACCAAGTTGTAAAACCTTGCACACATTTTTTTTGGTCATATCTTTTTTGTTTGTTTTTTTGCAGTTTTTAATTTTTTTTTTTTTTTTACTTGTTTTACTTTTCTTTTTTCAAGGCCATAGCGCTGCCGGGCAGGGCGGGTGAGGTGCTTAGTGCATCGTTTTGGCACTCTTCGCTTCTGGCGCCGACTGCTCCTCCCCTTCCCTCGCTCGCTTCACCCTCGGTAGAATAGGCCTAACAAACTGCTCAAGCCGCCAGCCGGTCTCTTTATACATCCTTTCCTCCCGTTGCTTGATCCTCTCGGCATCCCGCCTCACCGTCTCTTGGGCCGCGAGAAACTGCGCCCTGACCTCCGCCATGTTCTCCCCCGGCCTCTCTCCCAGCCAGCTGGCTCGCAGTTCAAGATACTGCTCCCACTTCTCCTCTTCACGTCTCCGTTTGGCCTCCTTTCTGTCCTCCGCTCTCTCCCTCGCCCGTCTCTTTTTCTCCTCCTCCTCTTGCTCTCGCAGCAGGCGGTTCCGGTGTTCAACAAACCTCTTCAACTCCTCCTGCTGAAGGATCCGTTCCTGTTCCTGCCTCTCCTCTCCTGCTCGTACAGCATCTGTCTGTACTCCTCTCCTGCTCCATCCTCTCCTCCTCCTCCTCCAGCCAGCGACGCTCCTCCTCCTCCTCTCCTTGCGCCGGCGATGTCTCCAGTACTTCCGATCGGCTCGCCGCTTTTCCTGCTCAAATTGTCTCCGCGCTCCCCTTGGGGCGCTTCTGGCTCCTTCTTTGCTTCTTTTTCTCTCGGCGGGCCTCGCTCTGACCCCCTTCCTTTCCGAAACACTTGGTGCATCCGGGCCTCCTGCAGCCCCTTTCTTCGACGACTTCTTCTTTCCGAGGGGCCTCCTGCCCGCCCTCGGCCCGCTGAGCTTTCCTCCTGAAGCACTTGGTGCACCCAGGCTTCCTGCAACCCCCTTCTTCCGCGGCAGGCCCTCTCCTCCTGCTCCTTCAGCACCCTGAAGGCAGACTGTAGTGCCTGGAACTGCTTGGTGGCAGCCTTAATATTGTCCGGGTTTTTGTCGGGGTGAAGCCGCAGGGCCGCCTTGTGGTAGGCCTTCTTCACTCGGCGAAGGGCGCGTCCTCGGCCACGCCAAGGAAGCGGTAGATGCTGCGTTGGGGGCAGGCCATCGGGGCTCTCGTGCTATCATAAGGGCGCCGATTCAACACGTCACCTCGGTTTGGCATTGGCGGATTTAGGTAGCCTGGAGTTGACATTGCACCCCCCCGAGTCTAGAGCTGGTGGCACCCAAGACCTGGGTGGCACCTGCTGTTGAACTCTGACGACTTCACGCGCCTCACTCCCCCTGTTTCCTGACATTGTCGCTTGATATTAAGAAAACTGCGGCCGCCATCGTCTCCCGCGGAAACCTCAGCATCATATTGCCGCGAATCTGCAACAGTAATGTGAACATAAGGATGCATATAATTATCTTCTCGCGCATGTTATTGAGATCCATGAAAGGACATGTTTTCCTCTAAAGCGGCGTCCACACAATGCGTGACTTGTTATAATTCCCTGCCATGCCTCTGCTTCCTTCCTTCCCTGAACCCCCATCCCCTCCACTTCCGCTCCCTGTCATCCCTTTGCTTCCCTTCCCCTGCCACCCACACCTTACCCCTTCCTACCAGGGTTGGAGTAATTGTAATTGTAATTTAATTGAAATGTAATTAATTACATTTTTTTTGTAATTTTAATTGTAATTGTAATTGAAAATGCAATTATAGTAAGTAATTGTAATTATAATTAATTAAAGGCTAATGTAATTTGTAATTTAATTGTAATTATAAAATGGAAGTGGTACTGGTCGTTCTCCATTAGGAGTGATGGGTTGCTTATAAGGATTAAATTTGCCGGTGACAATCAGGAAGTCGGAGGCGGCTGCCGCCACAAGAAGCAGTAGCGTGCGTGACGTGCGTGCCATTCCTCTGTGTCCCTTCCCCTCGCCACCCCGTCTCTGCCTTCCTTCCCCTTGCCATTCCTTTGCCTCCCTTCTTTCTTTCCCCTGCCACGCCCTCCCTGGATTCCTTCCTTCCCCTTTCCATTCCTCTGTTTTCCTTCCCCTGCCGCACCCTTCCCTGTCATCCTTCCGCCCCCCTGCCATTCCTCTGCTTCCATTCGTTAACCCTACCTCACCAACCCTATCTCACTTCCTCCCCCTGCCATTCCTCTGCTTCCATTCTTTAACCCTACCTCACCAACCCTGTCTCACTTCCTCCCCCTGCCATTCCTCTGCTTTGCTTTCCCTGTTGCCCTCCCTGCCCTCCTTCCTCCCCTTGACGTTATTAGAACTTAATTTATCTGATTAAATTTGAAAACGTCTAATGTCTGGGCAAAGAAGGGAGAGAGGGAGAGGGCGAGGGGGAGGGTGTGAGAGGGAGGAGTCCAGAGGAATGCACGAAGACCTAACTTAACTCTGCCTTACCTGACCTGACCTAACTTAACCTAATCTATCTTAGCGACAGGGCAAGGGCGAGAGAGAGGGAGAGGGTGAGAGGGACGACTTACCTAACCTAACTTTACCAAGCCTTACCTAACCTAACTTAACCTAATTTATCTTAGCGAGAGGGCAAGAGGGAGAGAGAGGGAGAGGGCGAGGGAGAGGGGGGGAGACGAGGGAGAGGGGGGAGACGAGGGGGAGGGGGAAGGCAATGGGTGTGACAGGGAGGCTAGAGAAATGCACAAAGACCTAACCTAACCTAATCTATCTTAACGAGAGGGCAAGGGCGAGAGAGAGGGAGAGGGTAAGGGTGTAAGAGGGACGCCTTCGCTTAACCTAACCTAACCTAGCTTATCCTAGCCTTACTTAACCACATCTAACCTTACCTAACTTTCCTAACCTAACCTAACCTAGTTTATCCTTGCCTTACTTAAACACATTTAACCTTACCTAGCTTCCCTATCCCTACCTAACCTAGCTTATCCTAGCCTTACTTAACCACATCTAACCTTACCTAGCTTTCCTAACCTTACCTAACCTCACCTAGCACCGAGCCTTCCCTAACCTAACCTAACATTGCCGAGCCTTACCTAAGCTAACCTATCTTAACCTAGCTTTACCTTACCTAAACTACCTTAACCTATCCTCACTTAACCTAACATAATCTAATATATTCCAGAGAGAGAGAGAGAGAGAGAGAGAGAGAGAGAGAGAGAGAGAGAGAGAGAGAGAGAGAGAGAGAGAGAGAGAGAGAGAGAGAGAGAGAGAGAGAGAGAGAGAGAGAGAGAGAGAGAGAGACGGTAAGCAGAACAGGTTTAGGGGAAGCGGTGGCTGAACGGATAGCGAGACGGCCCCGCGTTCAGGAGGACGCGAGTTCAATCCCCGACCGGTGCCACCAAGCTGGGATTTTTCAGCCGCCGCCGAGTGGCTTAAAACTACCCACATGCTGTCCAGAAGACCACCTATCAACCCGGACTCTAGATTCTAGGATTAAAGATGAGTTCCGGGAGGGCAGCATGAGCCAATGCAAGATGGCGCCACTATAAACACTCGCCAGCGCCAGGACGGCTGGGCTGACCATCAGGACCCACCGGGAAGAAGCCTTGGACCGACCATCAGGATCCACTGGAAGAGGCCTACCGGCCCAAGAGGCCAAGACGTAAAACCACACGAGTAAAAGAGTCAGTGACGTAAGGCGGCCGGAGCCCCTCTTGCTCCACCGGCACGGTGTCTCTGCCTGCCTGCCTGGCTGCCTGCCCCTGCTGCCTCCCCTGCTGCCCCCCCGCCACCCACCCACCTCCCACCCTCTCTACCCCTCCACTACCCATCCACCCATTAACACCCACCCACAACTCTGACTTTCCACCTTCCTTCCATTCCCTTCCTTCCTTAACTCTGATTAATCCTACTCCTTATTTTCCATTCTACGTCCTCCTCCTCCTCCTTATCAGACTCCTCCACATTTTCTTCATTTCCTTCTTTCTTCTCCTGCACCTTCTTCTCCTTCTCCTCTCTTCCTTCTCTCCTGCTTCTCTTCTCCCAAACCTTTTATTTAACCTTCCTTTCTTCCTTCTCTTCTTTTCTTCTTCTGCTTCTTCTTTTCTTCTTCTTCTTCTTTTCCTTTCTTCTTCTTTTTCTTTTTTAATTCTTTTTTTTTTCTTCTTCTATATCGTTTTCAGTTCCTGATGCCAGTCCTTTCTCTTCCTCACTCACCCAACACCCACTAACCCTGCCACCACCCATCTACCACCCTATCTACCACCCACTTACTGACCCAAACTACCCTCCCTCTCTCCCTCTTCTTCGTGATGCTGTTTCTTCTCCTCCTCCCTTCCCTTGGCTCTTATTCCTCCCTCCCTTCCTCTCCCTTACCTACCCACCAACAACCCCTCCCACAACCCCCACTACCTACCCTCTCGCCTGCCCACTGTCTCCGTGATGCCATTTCTCCGCCTTCCTTTCTCTTAGCTCTGATTACTCCTTCCCTTTCCTCGCTCCTGCCCACCCACCCACCTCCTCACCCACCTGCCCACCAGACTCTGTGATGCTCTTTCCTCACCTTTTCCCTTCCCTTCTTTTCCTACTGTAATTCCTCCTTCCTCCTCCTCCTTCCTCCTCCTCCTTTATCCACTTGTCCTCTTCATCCTATCCCATTTTCTTTTCTTCATTTCCATCAGTTTTATATTTTTACTTTCATCACATCTTGTTCTCCACTTTCCTCTCCTTTTCTTAAACTCACATTCCTTTCCCTTTCAGTCATTTTCCTCCTCATTCAATTTCCTTTTCTACATTTTCTACCCGCCTGATAATTCTACTTTTATCATATTTTTCTCTCATTTTTATATTCCCTTCCTTTCCTTCCCTAAGTTCTAATTCCTCCTCCTTCCCTTCCTCACCCATCTCTCCTTTTCCAGCATACCTTCCTTTCTCAACAATATCCCGTACATTTCCTACCCTCTTTGACATTCATTCTCCACCCTTCCCTAATCTGTAATTCCTCCTTCCCTTCACCCAAGTCCTCTTCCTACATGTCCTATCTCTCCCTCATCCATCGCCTTTTCTGCATTTCCTAACCTCTCCGTAATGTCACTCTAAGCCAATTTACTTTAACAGGTCATTCATTCTTAACCTCCGTTCCTTATGTAACCTCTAACTCATTCCTTCCCCTTCCCATCCCCATAATCCTCATCCATTTTCTTTTCTATAATTCCTAATCTCTCCATAATATTACTCTCATCCCATTTTTTTAACAGGTCATTCATCCTTAACCTTCCTTCCTAATGTAAACTCTAACTCATTCTTCCCCTTCCCATCCCCGTCATCCTCATCCATTTCCTTTCTATAATTACTACACTTGATAATTTTACTATCATCACATTTTTCAACAGGAGGTCATTCATTCTTAACCTCCTTCCCTTATGTAACCTCTAACTCATTCTTTTCCCTTCCCATCCCCTTTATCCTCATCCATTTCCTTCTTTACATTTACTCACCTCTTGATAATTTTAGTCTCAGCACATTTCTTTTAACAGGAAAAAGAGGGAGAGAGAGCAGGAAGGTTGAGGATGTGAGGGGGACGATTCTATACCTAACCTAACACCTATCCTAACCTAACCTACCTTAACCTAATCTAGCAAGCAGGCGAGCGGGCCAACCTAACCTTACCTAACCTTACCTAACACCTTACCTAACTTAACTCCTTTCCTTATATAACCTCTGACTCGTTCTTCCCCTTCTCATCCTTCTCTCCTCTACCCACACATCCACCCTCATCCTCATCCTTTCCCTCTTCTCCATTCACTCCCCTCTGCTCTACGGTTTTGTCCCCGGGTTTTTATTTTTCCTCACAGGCAAGCTATTTAGTCTCCCCAGCTTCTCTTTACTAAGTCTTTGATTCCTCCTTCCCCTAAGTCGATCGGCCATTTCTGAAAAGACGACTTTTTTGGGTTCGAAATAACTACAGTTCGGGACCTATACCATGTTAATCTACAATATTTTGGGAGTTTACCTAGGGGTTCTAGGTTATGGGCACCCTTGGGCAACCCGGTCAAAAACGTGATTGAAGTTACCTATATACATTACCAAAAGATGTTTCGTGCAATTTCCGATGTTCAATAGCTGTCTTAGAAATTTATTTACCACTTCAAATTTGGTATCAATGGAAAGAACTTGACCTGTAGAACAACTTCAATTCCCTAGTTTTTGTAATTTGGTCATTGGTGACATAACCAGGGGTCAAAGGGTCATGGGTACGGGCCAAATCCAAGATATGCACTCTTCTCTATTTTAATCCTACCTGAGTTTTTATGAAATTTCCCTTGGGGTTCAATTTTTGGGAAACAAAAGTGTATATGTATAGGCAGTTTTTTAAATTAGAATGAATCACCTATTGACAGTACATTATCGTAAAAAACATTCAATAAAAATATCGAAAAAAGTGAATTTCCTAAAAAAATCAGCTTTTAATGCGGAGTCTTCAGCCAAGTAACACATATCATTTTCATGTAACTTAGAATAATTTGTTAGTGAATCTGAGTGATTTAAGGATTTGGAAGAATGCGCCGCAACAGCCAGGGTTATATGGCTCCAGAAAAAAAAAAGGAGAAAAGGGAGAGTAAACGATGAAAAAGTATAGGGATTTCGAAGGATAGTGATTAGAAGAACTGAAATAAGAAAAGGGCGGGTCACCTTTCGTTTGTTCCCATAGGGAATGTAAACCCCCTCACCACTACAAATTGCTCTAGATGGGATGGTGAGAGAGATAATATTATCATGCCCGTACTTTTAAGTTAGCTAATAAGTTCTTAAGAAGTATTGCACGTGATGAAGAAAATGTGAGAAAAATCGCACAACAGCTGACATGTCATATGCATAATCCTTTTGAGATTGGTCCCCACACACCTGAAGTACTCATCAACATTTCAACGGGAATGCATGCCACTTCTGCTATCGAACATTCACTATTGTCTTGTGTGGAAAAAGGGAAGGCAAAGGTAGAGACCTTCATAGGTCGCTCGTTATCAGTGGGTGGTAAAGGGAAGTTCCACGATGCAATCAAGCAGACTAAACTTAAGACTTTCAAAGATCTTAAGAAGACAGTAAAGGTTAAAACAAAGCATGGTATCAAAGAGACAAAGATGAACCCAGAGCTGATCTTCAGACGAGCAATTGCTACCAGTGGCTATCGCTCAGATTTGAATTTGCAGGCAGTCCTCAGCATACCTACTGGTGGAGCACCATTGTCTCTATTTCATGATGACGGATCAATGAGGAAACCAACGAAGACTGATTTGGCACATTTTCTGGAAGATGGAATAGCTTTATCAACATCCTGACCTCAATGTAACCCAAATGTCTCAGTGTACATAGTGGATTTCATGGTCTTGTTACATAAAACACATGTACAGCATTATTGCAAATCGTTCGGTGAAATGGCAGATGCACTACTAGAAACCATCCTACAAAAGTTCAAGCACACTTGTACAGTGATTTGCGTGTTTGATCAGTATGGTGACAAAGCAGATGTAAAGGCATATGAGAGAAAACGACGTGTGACAGCCACTCCCAAGAAGTATGATGTCATAGGGAAAGCTCCTCTACCAAACTGGAAGCATTTCTTGGAAGTTGATGACAATAAGTCTGCCTTCAGCCTGTTCATTTCGAATCATTTTGAGACATGTGCACCAGTACGAATGAAGAGTGGTCATCGACTCTTTCTGACAGGTGGATTCATAGACAAGACATCAACCAAGTTAACCACATGTTTGGGAACCATAGAGAAACCAGAAATGAGAACTGGTCAGCTGGAGTCTGATTCCCGCATGTTTTTTATGGCCAACCATATGAACACAGAGTTTGCTGAAATGGGTATCATGGGTAACATCATCATCTATAGCACAGATACAGATGTACTTGTTTTGGCTAGTTACCATAGTCTATATTTGGCGAATTCAACACTATACTGGGAGACAGGTACGACTACCAAGTACGAAAACACACACAGATTCGTACCCGTACAACAGATCGTGGAACACAGAGGCTCAAATCTGATGAGCATATTACCACACATTCATGCACTTTCCGGATGCGATAGTACCACTGCCTTCTTCTATATAGGGAAAAAAACTGTAATGAAGACAGTGTTTAACCATGGTATAGAATCGTTCATGTCTCTCTGCACTAGGAGAATCTAACATCAATGCTGCTGTGGATGCAGCTCGGATTTTCGTCTCAACGCTGTATGACACCACAGGAAAATACGAACCTCTCCATGGAGATTTAAATCGACTTCGAACTAAACTGGCCAGTACAAAGGATATGGCTATGTGTAGGTTGCCACCGTGCGAACCAGTATTTTACCAGCATGTTCTGAGAGTGATGTGGCAGGTCCGTCAATGGGTCAATGCAAGAAATCCTGAACTCATCAGTGGATCCCCATTCGAGTATGGTTGGAAAATAACAGAAGATGAAATTGAACCCATAATGTTCGAAGGAATCACAGCAGCTGAGATGATCGATGGTCTTGCTTGTGTATGCAAGGGGAAGAAAGCTCGGTGCAAGAACGAATGCCCATGCTTTGTCTCAGGATTATCTTGTATAGAGCTTTGCACTTGTGAGGGGGATGAGCTGAATTGTCACAACCCAAAATCTCTCCTTGGCGATCACGATGAGTAGAGACCTGTATTTTCGATTAGATTAAGTTTATTGTTTAAAAGATAGTAGAATGTACGTAATTGCACTTGCCCTTATGTAACTATTACTTAATTTCATTGTGGAAAAAACTTTATGATTATAATAATTTCATTGTGGAAAAAGTACATTGTTAGGAAATAATATTTGCACTCAAAATTGAATTTTGAGAATGCAATACTGTTATTATTATTTATTGTAGCTATGTATGTACCATGAATACATGAATATTGACCTATAAGGTTAATTTACGCCCTCGAGTCGGGAGACGAATCAAACCTTCCTGAATTGCCAGTTCCCTTTTCACAATTCTTCCTATCAGAGGACAACCTCCTTTGTAGGTCATGGCCAACCAAACCGGTACCTATAGACCAACTGGTCATCCAAGACATATACGTCCCCGTGACGCTTAAGCTGGTCCATAACACACCCATTGCGGGTCACCCAGGAAGAGACAAGACGCTATCTGTCACCAGACGAAAATTCTACTGGCCCACATTACGGGTTGATGTAGAAAAACATGTCGCACATTGCGTCGTTTGTGCTAAGCACAAGGGGTCCGTCAAAGGGCCAGCACCTATGTTGCAATACCCAGTACCAGAGGCGCCATGGGATGTTGTTAATATAGACTTATTACAGCTCCCCCAGAGCCAACATGGCTCGCGCTACTTACTGGTGTGCGTCGACCAGTTCTCTAGGTTTCTAGTTCTAGCGCCTCTCAAGGACAAGACAGCCACCCGCGTGGCCCATGCCCTCGTGACTCACGTGTTGTGTCCACATTCGTCTCCTCGAATTCTTTTGAGTGACAATGGCACCGAGTTTAGGAACTCAGTATTGAGCGAAATATGCGCTCAGTTTAACATCACGCAATCCTTCATCACAGCTTACCACCCAGCTGCTAATGGGTTGGCGGAGAGGGCTAATAGGAAAATCTTACAGGTCCTCAGGCCTATCGTGAACGATCTCCACGATGATTGGGAGGATTGGCTATCGCATATAGCCGCTTCCATAAATACGTCGGTAAACGACTCTACGGGGAAGTCTCCCTACTACATCTTGTATGGGGTGGAGAAACGTCTTCCGTACGACTTCCTAACAATCCCACAACAACCTCTCTACAACATTGATAGGTACGCACAACAGCAGATGCATATGTTTTCCAAGATACACTCAGAAGTTAGGTGTACGTTAAAAGCTACGAAGGTTGAAATGATGTCAAAACAACACAAACAGGCCGTCCCGGTGAATTTCAAAGAGGGTGACACAGTCATGATTAAGCAAGCGGAAAGGAGTTCGAAACTGGGGGCTGAATTTGTGGGTCCTTACCGAGTTGTTCGGAATGTCAGGGGAAATCGGTTCGAGGTTCTCGAGTCGAATAGTGGAGTCAGTCTAGAAGTTCACAGTGATCGTCTGAAAGTAATTCCCTCGCCTTTGGACCTTGATATTGGTACTTCCCCCTCAGAGTCAAATGTTCAACAAGATAATCCCAACACCCATAGCTATAACTTGAGACCACGGGTTTAAATACTTCAATCCCACCACTTTCAGATCATGATGTTGCGTTTTCTGACCATCTTGTTGTCCCTCGGCTCCCTGCTTGCAACAACACCCATCCACCTGAAGCCTGGTGCCTTCACGGCACACATAGGAGAGGTCTTCCTCATAGAAGATGTGCTCCTCGTAAAATATCCATATACTTCCTTGACCAACACCACGGACACAATCAGGATAGTCTCAGAAAAACTACTCGGCATGGCAGACGCCATCCGGGCTACCAAGACTAGGGATTCAAAGGCTCCTTCTAGTACCAACTCTCTGACTCTTTTTCAACTACTGGAGGATAGGATTCTGTTCTTACGGGGAAAAGTTGATGAGGTAAACATGGATTATAGTTTTCACTCAGTTCACTCGGGTCAAGAGGGGGTTGCTCAACATCGTTGGGTCCGCCTCAAAGTTCCTTTTCGGTACGGCTACCGACGAGGACGTTCGCGATTTGCGGGACCACTACGCTCATGTACTTTCCTTTGCTGCTAGAAATCGCAGGGTGATCAACGCCAATTGTAGAAAACTTGCGCAATTGCATACTAACATTGAGGAACTGCTAGAGCAGACAAATAAGATGGTAGAGGTTATCAACATAGTTGTCAAACAGATCGACCAGGTGAATCAGTTTCTCCTCCTAGATCAGGCCTTGCATGTATTGGAAAACGTCATTAACTCCGTCGCAAGGGCTAATCAGCAGGTTATTAGCAACATGGTTGATGCAGCGCACGGTAGAGTCACACCTGCCTTGTTCCTCTACACGATTTGAGAACGACTGTCCAGATCGGGTATCAAAATTATAGCCTGACGCCTTTATTCACCCCGGACATGAGTCAATATTTTTACCCTTGATTGAGTCCAGCCTCACCCCTGATGCCATAATCATTCATGTTCCATTTCAGACGGCGGACGTGTTTGAGGCACACGAAATTGTCCCGTTCCCTTTTTCAGCAAAGGACAGTGTGTTGGCCCTGGACACGTCCCCGTCTTGTTCTAATCGCGAAGGATTTCGCTCTGTATTCAACGGTAGCTACCACTCTTGCAGTATTGCAAGGAGACGGTCTTCGGGCGATTCTATTGCTCTGCGTCTCTCTTTGCCTTCCTTCCAGTTCGGGAGGGTATGCGAGATCGCCTCACCCGCGTGAACGCGTCTGACGCTCTTTCCTGTGCCCCTACAAGCAGCTAACACCAACGCCTGTTTTCCATAAGAACTTTCAGGGTCTGCATTATTTTTATTTCCCTCAGTCCTTCTATGTATCGGTCATCTGCCCGGAGGGTACCACTTATCAACGGGTTACTGGTCACTATGCCATAGCGGAAGCATGCTATATCCGCTTCACTAACATAACAACGTACCCGTCCCGGATTCGTCTGGTTTTCACGGCCAATATTTCCCATCGAGTGTTTCCTCTACGGTCTCTCGATGACATTCATTTCTCCAGCATCTCGTATGTGACTAATTCCCTTAATTCATTGTCTTTCGCGAACAAAACAGAGTTTGCGGAAACCCTGGAGGAAACGCTGCCTGATTATTTGCATCTCCCCTACCTGTACCCTGGATTTTTTGTACCAATGTTTCTGATGTTCGTCAGTCTCGTCGTCATGTGCTACCTTATTAGGGCAGAACGGCGGTTCTTCTCTGAAATATGAAATAAGTAAAAAAACAACTCGAAGGCTGTCTTCACCTGGTGCTTTTGCATACAGCCCCCTGGAAGCCAGAGCGCGTCTTCTAGGCTCTTGACACAGTCAACCGCCAGCTGATTTGCCTCAATCATGGCGTCCCAAATCGGCTTTGTTGAGGAATTTTTTTGGAGGGACTCAACCGTGTGTGCCATCTGTCTAACGATGCTTGGTTTACTCCCGCCCCCGAAGATTTTAATGAAATTCCCTTTAAAAACCTCATAGTTTACACCAATGTCCCCCGAAGCGAACGCTGAGGACTGCATCAAATTCAGTGCCCGAGAGCCTGGAAGTAACCGTGACCGAATGAAAGCGATTTTATCATGATCTTCCGTAATGGAGGAATTTACGATGGCAGATTCACACAAATGTAAAAACTGTAGCGCCGAAAAATCGGTCTCGCCTCCCGAGAATTGTCGAATACTGGCGTGAGTTGGAATGACCCGAATCGGGGGCGGGGGGAAGTGGGGTGGGGCCCCGGGAGGAGGAGGGGGAGGTGGATCGACAGGCATTGTGATCGGCCGAGTGGGGGTTAAGTATTCAGACGATTCTGAAGGTGAAGGGGCGCTATCCCTTGGGAGGGAAGAGTACGTAGCCCCCGATCGCAAATTCACCACATTTAAATCACCGGTGTTTGCACCTTGCTCCAATTCCTCCTCACTTGAAGGACGAGCCAACTGTTTAAAGGTTTAAAGATCGCTGAGTTTAGCGAGAGTGTCTTTGTTCATACTATGGTGTAAATCATTTACAAAATAGGAGCATATGTTGATAGCTGTAAATATGAACCAATAAACGGAACGTGTAGGAATGAATAGTTTGCATTGAAACCCTAAAAAGGCAAGAAAGAATGGCTAGCAAGGTGCCTGTATAGACGTAATAGAAGTTAAGGTTATAATGGAATGCCCTAATGATATGGGTATAATGAAAGAATAACTATATAAACAAAGTGGTATGTTAAGTGAGTATACCATTGAAGCTCACGTTTTCTCTCGAGCGGTGAAAAGAAAACGGAGGCAGGGCACACTGATGAAGATTAAATTTGATCAGGGAACTCACACTATACTCAATAGACTCGCTAGCAAACAATAAGAAAGAATCAATATCGTATGCGAATGAACGTTACTCTCACAATTATGACTGAAGAACAGTGTTAGGAACACAGAAATAAAAAAAAAATCGTGCCTCTGCACGGATAATAATGAAAATGAGCCGAGTCGGCAAATTTGGACAAGAATGGAATATCCACAAATACCAAGATTAATCAGCTGATGTAGTGGAGAGGGCGACGGCTTGTGATGCCCTGGGTTACGTGCAGTCGTTGTAGGCGCGTCAGGAAACCTCGGCCGCGGCCACAGCGGCGGTGAGAGGTGAGGGATGGGCTGACATCGGAAGACTCGCAATGGAGGTTGAAAAACTGCTGACCCAGCAAAATGAGCGGCCGCGATGCGCGGCTGGGAGCTGGTACACTGCCGCCAGACGTATGATGGCCGCGTCGTCCTTGTGATAGTAAGAGATGGGCGGCTGTGGCAGATAAGACGACTAGGGTGGGTAACCTCTTGAGAAGACGCCGAGCAAGAAACGGTAGTGGGAACAGCTTGCAGTCACCGGGAGATGGCCGCGGGTACCCTTGCTGACTGTTTGCCGGAAGAGGGTTGGGCCGATGCTCCCGGCAGCGGCGGTGGTGCCGCCAGCTGCGGAGCGAGGGGCATGCGGGGTGTCCCAAGGTCAGCGGGGCGTGCCCCCTCCTTGCTGGTGTGAATACTTCCGCCGTATCGTGGAGTGGCTTGCAGTGTTCGTAGCAGTGTTGGCTTGAAGCGGGGGAGCGGCTTGTAGATTGTGGCCCTCGCGTTCGGCTGCGTAGGCCGAAGGGTGTGCTCGGGGCTTGTAGGATGGACGCCTGTAGATGTGCCCGTAGCCTGTAGGCTTGTAGGCTGGACGCCTGTAGAGTTGCTGCTGGTGTGCTCGAGGCTTGGAGGCTGGACGCCTGTAGAGTTGCTTTGTAGCCGGCGCCTGGTGAGTTGCACGTAGGTGGCGACTTGTGAGATGCTTGTAGCTGGCGCCTTGTGAGTTGCACGTAGGTGGCGACTTGTGAGATGCTTGTAGCTGGCGCCTTGTGAGTTGCACGTAGGTGGCGACTTGTGAGATGCCTGTAGCTGGCGCCTTGTGAGTTGCACGTAGGTGGCGACTTGTGAGATGCTTGTAGCTGGCGCCTTGTGAGTTGCACGGAGGTGGCGACTTGTGAGATGCTTGTAGCTGGCGCCTGGTGCGTTGCCGCGGACGGCAGGTGCGTTGCCGCGGACGGCAGGTGCGTTGACTCCTTCTTCCCTTGTACGCCTGTCCCCGG
This sequence comes from Eriocheir sinensis, assembly GCF_024679095.1. Lineage (NCBI taxonomy): Eukaryota > Metazoa > Arthropoda > Malacostraca > Decapoda > Varunidae > Eriocheir > Eriocheir sinensis. The sequence continues at coordinate 80,164 of NW_026111317.1, read as the reverse complement.
AGTTTGTTGGTGAGTTCTCGTGGATTGGAGGAGAACGAGGTAGCGAAGGCACAGGCGCGGGGTGACCGCTGCCAACCAAATGTAACGGGCTTGTCGGGGGGCGTTTAAAGGGTGTTGATTAAGACTTCAGCTTCCTTAAGGCGAATTATATTCGTAGCCTTTATGTACAAGAAGCGACGGAGCGAGAGCGACTGTCGTTGTGTGTCAGTCGGACTCTCGTGAAGGAGTGGCGAGTTACAGGTTGGAAAATAGTTGTTACAATTGGTCACGTATGTCAAGGTGACCTCCACGCACCATCGGAGTGCTAAGAATACAAAACTGAGACGGTAAACACTGACGGACGACATTCCTATAAGGTGGCGTGATCTATCTGTCGTGGGGTTTTTCCATTGACAATTGTATGCCTAATTCGTGGTGATATTAAATAATAATAATACATTGATATCCTACTATAACATTGTCAATATTCATTATAAGTTCATTCACCTTACTCTTATCAATATTTTTCTCATACTCAATTTTCCGTTCATTTCTCCATCTGCCTGGCCTCAAACAAACTGCTTCACTCATTTTATTGCCAGTCTCGCGCGCTTTGCTTCCCACACCTAAAAATTCCAAACTAATATGCAAACTACGATGAACATCGGAATATAATGGTTCAAAGTCTAACAGCAGAAAACTCTTAACAAATCGGACAACATTCCAAGTACCAATAACATAGTCTATGACTGTATTGCAAGTGGTAGTAAACTTGCCAATACCACGGTCTTCACCCATTCTCCCATTAAAGATAATTGCATTGTTATTCTTACAAATTTCTATCAATTTTTTACCATAAGAATTTCTATCAGGGGTGTTGTCTTGATTACATCTGTTCTCTGAAAAGCCTCCCTTTCTTAAAATATCACAAATATCTTCTATTGGAGAAATATATTCATTAACATCATTCACTAATTCATTACCGTCACTCACTGAGGCAATGTCAGAGAAAGTGGCGGTATGAGCATTGAAATCACCACTAACAATATGATATCCATCATTGTTTGACAAGAAAAGATTATCCAACTCATCGAAATTTTCAGGTTTACCAAACCGCGAGTGGCTGGGTGGAATATACGCACCAGTAATTAACAGGTCATTTTCTAGTCCCACACTCCTTCCATTCACACAAATACTCAATAAAGCCTCATAATCTCCCTGAACTTTTTTCCACACAAATTTTACATAATTTTTTACAGCAATTAGTAGACCCCCTGACTTAAATCTGCTTAAAGCATATATGTTCTTATAGACAATGTCATACCCAATTTCTTTCATTTTAATACTTACATTGTTCATAACTGCATCATCACACTTAGTCTTAGACATACAAATAACATCATAACATTTAAGAAGCCCAGTAAACTCGTCCACAAATAATTTTGATTTTAGGCCACATACATTAAATGATAATAAATTAATTGTACATAAATTTTGTGCTACAGTATCAGGTATGGGTGGGCGTGTCTGTGTGAGTGTAGTCTGTGTGGATGAATCAGTGTGCGTACCCGCTGTTGTCTGTACGTGCTTCGTACTGGGTGCAGCTTGTGTGGGTACGGTGTCGTCTATAGTACTGGGAGTAGTAACAACTTTATACTCAGAATTGCGTAGGTCATCTTGGATGTGCTGCACTCCAACTCGACCCTACTTGATTACATGATCTAGTTTGAGCCTCTTCCAATCTGGAGAAGTTATCCCCACCTTGCCAAGTTCATCAGGAGTAGTTATTTCAACTGGTCTGTCCCTATCCGTTACATTACTTACTGCAGCCTGTTCCTTAGCTGTTTTGAGCATGGTGGCCCTCAAAGGTGTTAAATCCTCGTTGATGAATATTTTCTTCCGTTTCTTTCTCAGCTCCTCCTTGTTACTTAGCACTGCGTTGCGTTTCTCACGAAGACAAAATCACATTATCACAGGCCTACCTCCCTCACCTGCTTTCCCCAAGCGATGCGCGATGGAGATGTCATTGGCCTCGAGCTCAACTCCTACATCCGCAGCCACCTCCATCACTTTAGCCTGTAGGATGTCCTCGTCCTCCTCTGGGTCATCTTCTAATCCAAATATCCGCAAGTTGTCTCTCCTCGTATACTGTTCCAGCCGGTCACAGGCGTAGCGTTGTAACAAGTTAATCCTTTGTGTGTCAGTAGATGTACTCAGTAATTTTTCTGTGAAATCCTTTATTGCTGTAGACACGGCAGCAGACACAGCAACAGATATGATATTCGCGATGCCTGGCAGGACCGCGGCAACCACATCCTTCACTGTTTTGGTCCCCTTGATGGATTCAGGAGTCAGGCTCTCGAGCTCGGCGTCCACTTTTTCCTTAACGAGCTGTTCCAAGTCCTTGTTTAGGTGCTGCTGAGCCATTTCACTTCTTACTTGGGCTGCAAAAGCTGCTTTCACTTTGTACACATGCCACTTTTGCAGTTCACTTGTGACTGTAAAAGTCCCTTGTAGAATGAGTGTGGCTTCTGCGTTGCGTATGTAGTGCTGGAAAACTGCTTTGGCTAGGAGCTGTCTCAGGCACGTCCTGTCGGTGCCGCTACTGCTGTGTGTGTGTGTGTGTGTGTGTGGGTAAATTTAGTGGTCGGCATTACTTACTATCTTAAAAACACACACACACACACACAAACTAAAATCCTGCATTCAACAACTAAGTAAACACACACACACACACACACACACACACACACACACACACACACACACACACACACACACAAACTAAAATCCTGCATTCAACAACTAAGTAAACACACACACACACACACACACGCCGATGATTCCACTCTGCATTACTCAACTTCTTTTAATAGAAGACCCACCCTTCAGGAACTTAACGACTCAAGGCTGGAGGCTGCAGAACGCTTAGCCTCAGACCTTACTATTATTTCCGATTGGGGCAAGAGGAACCTGGTGTCCTTCAACGCCTCAAAAACACAGTTTCTCCACCTATCCACTCGACACAATCTTCCAAACAACTATCCCCTATTCTTTGACAACACCCAACTATCACCTTCCTCAACACTAAACATCCTCGGTCTATCCTTAACTCAAAATCTCAACTGAAACCTTCATATCTCATCTCTTACTAAATCAGCTTCCTCGAGGCTGGGCGTTCTGTACCCTCTCCGCCAGTTCTTCTCCCCTGCACAGTTGCTGTCCATATACAGGGGCCTTGTCCGCCCTCGTATGGAGTATGCATCTCATGTGTGGGGGGGCTCCACTCACACAGCTCTTGTGGACAGAGTGGAGGCTAAGGCTCTTCGTCTCATCAGCTCTCCTCCTCATACTGATAGTCTTCTACCTCTTAAATTCCGCCGCAATGTTGCCTCTCTTTCTATCTTCTATCGATATTTCCACGCTGACTGCTCTTCTGAACTTGCTACCTGCATGCCTCCCCCCCTCCCGCGGCCCCGCTGCACTCGACTTTCTACTCATGCTCATCACTATACTGTCCAAACCCCTTATGCAAGAGTTAACCAGCATCTTCACTCTTTCTTCCCTCACGCTGGTAAACTCTGGAACAATCTTCCTTCATCTGTATTTCCTCCTGCCTACGACTTGAACTCTTTCAAGAGGAGAGTATCAGGACACCTCTCCTCCCGAAACTGACCTATCTTTCGGCCACCTCTTTTGTTTTACTTTAGGAGCAGCGAGTAGCGGGCTTTTTTTTATTATTGTTTTCTTTTTTTGTGTGCCCTTGAGCTGCCTCCTTTGTTGTAAAAAAAAAACACACACACACACACACACACACACACTAAAATCCTGCATTCACCATTCGGCGGTGGCCGAACTGGTAGCGTACTGGACCCACATTCGCCGCGTGATGGACGACGCGGGTTCGAATCCTCACGCTACCACTCGGATTTTTCAGTCACCGCCGAGTGGCTTAAAACTACCCACATCCTGTCCTGAAGACCACCCATCAACCCGGACTCTAGAGGAAGCCGTCCAAGCGAATCAAGAACGAGTTCCGGGGGGCAGCATGAGCCAATGCAAGATGGCGCCACTATAAACACTCGCCTGCGCCAGAACGGGCTGGGCCGACCATCAGGCCCCACCTGGAAGAAGCCTTGGGCCGACCATCAGGCCCCACCGGGAAGATGCCTACCGGCGCAATAGGCAACAACGTAAAAAAAAAAAAAAAAAACAGCGACAGGGACAATATCGGATAATGTTTTGTGCGATCGGAGAGGAAATACATCACACGAATATAACAGCGTTGAGTTTCATGACTAAATTCTCACACAGGAAGAGGAAACATGGAAACATGGAAACGCAGGCAACAGAAAGCCTATTGGCTGATTACGAGGTTGCCCGCTTTGGTGATTTAATCTGCTCGACAGCCTGGGGCCTGGGGAGCAGATGAAAGCACCTCGACATTGAGGAGCAGATGAAAGCACCTCGATATTGAGGAGCAGATGAAAGCAACTCAATATTCAGTTTACTCCCGACGCAGCGAAGTGACGGTCGATTCTACATTTGAAGGAGTTGATAGTATTCGCATTTACTACTTCTGAAGGAAGATTGTTCCAGTGACGGATGACTCGGTTTGAAAAGAAACTCCTTCCGATGTCTGTGTTACATCGACTAGACTGAATGGGTAAACCGTTATTTCTAGTTCTTAGGTTGGTTTGCAATTCAAAGAAATTGGAGTAATCGACGTTATTGAATTTTTTCAGATACTTGAAGACTTGAATCATATCTCCTCATAGGCGTCTTTTCTCTAATGTAAAGAGATTGAGTCGCTTGAGTCGTTTCTCGTACGGTTGACCCCTTAAGGTTGGTATCATTTTCGTGGCGCGTCGTTGAATCCTTTCCAGTAAATCAATGTCCTTTCTGTAATTAGGAGACCAGAACTGTACTGCATACTCGAGGTGCGGTCTTACCATGGAATTATACAAGGATAGCATCACGTCTGGCGTTTTACACTCGAAGTTCCTCGCTATGAACCCGAGCATAGTGTTGGCTTGGTTGTATGCTTTTTTACAGTGATTCGCGTGTTTCAGGTCACTGCTGATAGTGACTCCAAGATCCTTTTCCTCCTGCATCGCTTGCAGAGGTCTCCCATTCATGATGTATGTGTGGTTACTATTTCTTGACCCAATGTGCATGACTTTGCATTTGTCAACATTAAAGGACATTTGCCATTTTTCCGACCATTCGATAATGTGATTGAGGTCTTTCTGAATGATTTCGCAGTCGGTCTTTGTGAGGGCCTTTCCCCCCACCTTAGTGTCGTAAGCAAATTTCGATATTGTGGATTTCAGTCCTGATTCGAGGTCGTTGATATATATGATGAAGAGAATGGGTCCCAGCACTGACCCTTGAGGCACTCCACTAGTGACTGGAAGCCAATCGGAAGGCTGTCCGCTGAGTAGTACTCGTTGTTTTCTGTCGGTGAGCCAATCTCTTATCCACGCGATCAGATTGGCTCCAATGCCCGCCGAGTGCAGTTTCTTAAGGAGTCGCTCGTGCGGTACCTTGTCGAAGGCTTTCTGAAAGTCCAGGTATATAACATCACTGGGAATGTGGGCATCCCAGTTCTTATATATACCTTGGAAGAAGTCTAATAAATTCGTTAGGCAGGAGCGCTTGTTTCTGAAGCCATGCTGGGTGTCGGAGATTACATTATTGTCTTCTAGAAACTTAACAAGTTTGTCTCTAATAATCTTTTCGATTATTTTTCCTGCCACTGATGTCAAACTTATGGGCCTGTAGTTTAATGCAACGCTTTTGTCTCCTTTTTTGAAAATTGGTGTTACGTTCGCCATCTTCCAGTCTTCCGGGACCTTTTTCAATTGAACAGACTGGTTGAATATGTTAGTGAGTGGCTGAAGTATTTGTTGTTTAAGCTCTTTTAATAACCGCGGGGACAAACCGTCAGGTTCTGTTGACTTGTTCGTGTCGAGTTTATCCAAATACTCTTTCACTTCTTGGTCGCATATTGAGTCAATTTTCAGGGGCGTGATTCCCCTCGGCGGGTCAGGGTTCTCGGTCATGGTTTCGATGTTCTCGACTGTGAATACGGATGCGAAGTTACTGTTGAGGATTCTGGCCATTTGTTTACTGTCCTGAGTTGCAGCTCCAGTCTCGTCTGTCAGGGGACCAATATTGGATTTTACTTTCTTTTTCGATCTGATGTATGTGACGAATTTTTTTGAGTTTGTCTTGATGTCACGCGCTATTTGTTTTTCGTAGTTGCGTTTACTACTCCGAATAAGGGTGCGACAAGCTCTGAGGCTGTTGTGGTACTGAGTACGGGCTTCGGCCGTGTCATTCTCTTTCATTAGGTTATAATTCTTTTTTTTTAAGTTTACCGCCCTTTTTATTTCTCTGGTCATCCACGGTGGATCTACGGCACCATTTACTCTCCTGGGTTTCGTCGGCACTGTAGCCTTTTCTACTCCCAAAAGCTTATCTTTGAAGTTGTTCCACACGTTGTCGATTGTATTGTCGGTTAGGTGAAGTTGGTCCCAGGTCGCAGAGGGAAGCAGCTCACGGGCTAGGTTGAAATTTGCTTTTTTGTAGTCTGGTATCACTGACGGATTGTCTACGAGTTTGTGACTTATGTTGACATTGAAACGGATTAAGTGGTGATCGCAACCGTTAATTTTTTCACCAACTTCACAGTCGCGAATGAGATCGGGGTCGCTTACTAATACCAGATCCAGCAGATTGTTTTCTCTTGTTGGTTGAGTTACAACTTGAGTGAGGAACGAATCCTCCACCATTTCTATAAGCCTGTTACCCTCTTGATCTCCAGTCAATTGTCCCCAGTCAATGTTAGGGCAATTAAAGTCCCCAATTATTATTACTTCTTTACTTTGTGTTAAAGAGTGAAGCTCTTCGTACAGGGCAGTGTCATCGGCTGCCTGTTGGAGGAGGAGGAGGAGGAGAATGCCGACGAGGAGGAGGAGGAGGAGGAGGATATGGAAGTGAGGAAAGAGAGTGAAAAGATGGAAAACGAAAAGAGGGATGGGGAGAAGAGAATAACGAGAGGGAAATTGGTTTAGGGATTATATCAAGGGGAGGAGCAGAGTGGAGGACGCGAGGAAGAGGCGAGTTTGCCACACACACAAGGAAAAAAATGGAAAAATGAACCAGCACTATTATCATCCATGCTTTCATACACCAAACATAACTATACATACCAACTTTTTCGTGTCAATCATAACATATACATACGATAATAATTATACACTTTTGAACGGATATTATTTGTACTTGTATATAACATCAACGTGCACCAATATCTATACGAAGAGACATATATACCAATACAGAAAACAATATCCCTGTAGATCTTTGAATGAGTAAAAGGTAAGAAAAGTGGATGGTAGATAACCAATCTCTCTCTCTCTCTCTCTCTCTCTCTCTCTCCTCTCTCTCTCTCTCTCTCTCTCCTCTCTCTCTCTCTCTCTCTCCCTCTCTCTCTCTCTCTCTCTCTCTCTCTCTCTCTCTCTCTCTCTCTCTCTCTCTCTCTCTCTCTCTCTCTCTCTCTCTCTCTCTCTCTCTCTCTCTATATATATATATATATATCTATATATATATATATATCTATATCTATATCTATATCTATCTATATCTATATCTATATATATATATATATATATATATCTATATATCTATATATATATATATATATATATATATTAAGATAAACTCACCATTTATTATCATTTATCATTCAGCGTAGCTCCATCTATATAGGTATTAATTATGCATCTCCTATCTCCTTATGACTACGAGAATACTCGGCACTAACATGGATTTTAGGACAGTGCGGCGAAAGATGGAACGGATCAAGCCACCACTGTAACCTAACCTAACCTCATCACTTTGCATCTCCTCCATCTACCACGCACGAGCATACCCTTACACAACGTATACTTTTGGGTGAGTGCAACCTAAGGAGGATCGGATCAAAACACCATCGAAGCCAAACTAATCACTATCACTCAACGTCTCCCTCTACCTGCCTTTTTAACGTGGCAGAAGGTGAGACTCATCTTCGTGTGCGCCTCAGTTCAGCTCCCCATCTGCCTCCCGCACCATAGGCATTAGAATAAACCAATACAAACATCCTCCTATCCAGACACCACGTTATCACACGGCAACGCAGGTCCTCAAAGTCCACACAGCACACACTCGTAAGGGCAGCAGATGAACACTAGCGGCAAAGGGTCCTCGTGTGTGTGTGTGTGTGTGTGTGTTATCAATGGCACCTCCGCAGCCTAGTTCCGTCCCATCCTCGCCCAGCCAGCACCGATAAGGGGACCGTACACAGTGACAAAGCGTTAGCCGGGCATGCAAATGAGAGGCGGCTGAGGGGCGGACGAGGGAAGGCAAATCACGGCGGCCCAGCGAGAGAGGGAGACTGATGATACTTTAATTGAAAGACTGCCGCTGGGTGATGCCTGGATGGCGATGAATATAGGCGTCGTTATGTATAGGGAATGGATGGTCATGAAGGATTAAGGAGGGATATTAGAACTCTCTTACTCTATGAATGAATGAAGAGAGGAAGGAAGGAAAGAAGGAGGAAGGAAGGAAGGAAGGAAGAAAGGGGAATTAGAACTCTTTTACTCAATGAATGCATGAAGAGAGGAAGGAAGGAAAGAAGGAAGAAGGAAGGAAGGAAGGAAGCAAGGGGAATCAGAACTCTCTTACTCTATGAATGAATGAGTAGTGAATGAAGAGAAAGAGAGAGAAAGAAGGAAAAGATGTAAGCATTTGAATATAAACTGCCAGGGCGTGCCAGGATGATGCTATATGAAGGCGTTGTTATGTATGGAGTGGGTGGCCATGCTGGATTACGGAGGGAAGACATACTTATATTACTCCATGAATGAACGAGGGGGAAGGAAAGAAGAAAGAAAGGCAGACAGAAGAAAAAAAGATGTACGCATTTACTTATAAACTGTAAGAAAGCGAGCTCAGAACTATTAGTCAATATATGAATGAAGGAATGAAGGAAGGAATAGGGATGGAAAAAATAAGGAAGGAAAGAGAAAGAAAAAGAAAAATATGTAGGTACGTATATATCTATGAAGTATAAAACCAAAATCAGACCTCTCAATCCACAAATCAATAAATGAAAGAATGAGGAAATAAAGAAGGAATAAAAGAGGAAGAAATAAAAAAAGAAATACGCATTAACCCATAAACTATAAAAAGCGAAATCAGACCTCACATAATCCATATACAAAAGAATGAAGGAATAAATGAACATATAAGTAAAGGATGATGAAAGACAAAAGGGAAAGAAAAGTGATGAATGAAGAAATAAAGAAGGGAAAGAAACTGAAGAAACAAACATAGGAATTTACCTACAAAATTTCAGAACCCCCAAAAACATGAATAACCCAAAACAGGCAAGGAAAAAACTCACAAAACAAAAGAATAACGGGATTGAGTGAACAGATAGGAAAGATAAGTATATAACTGGTGAATGAAAAAAAAGAGACGGCAAAGAAAAGGGGGAAAAAGAGGAAGAAAAAAAAAAAAAAGACTTACGAATTTATATATAAAACATCACACCCCAAAAAACTGACTGAAAGGAAAAGGAAGAAACAAGTAGAATAAAAGAAGAGAAAAACGGAACTGTATTTCATTTTCATTTTTATTATTTTTTTATTCTTTTTTGTGTGTCTGTAAGGGAAACACAAGCCACAAATTTATCCTGCAAGATCAGCAAACCAAATTCTTACTTCCAGAGGTGCGGCGCGGCGCCATACATATACATTAACTTTCTTCTCGCCTCCCAACCTGATGCGAGACTCCTGCGCTTCGAGGTGAGGGAAGACCAAGGGAAGGTGTGATAAAAGGTCTACCAAAACAAAATCCAGCCACGTTATTTGTATTTGGGAGTAAGAAAAAGATAATAAGTTTTTGGTCCATATATCGACCTACTGAAACTGTCTCGAGGTGAGGCAAGACCAACGTAAGCTATAAACAAAGGTCTAAGAAAACATAATCCAGTAACGTCAACTAACTAGTTGGAAGCAAAGCGAAAAAGAATATGTTTTTAGGCCAGAATTCCAACCTGATATGATTCTTCTGCTTGTGTCCCGAGGTGAGGGAAGACTAAGGGGAGGTATGCTATAAGGTCTGCCAAAACAAACTCCAGGCAAGTCATTCATAGTAGCAAGGCGAAGTTAATGACGTTTTAGGGTTTTTATTCCAACCTGATTTGATTCCTCTCCTTCTGCCTCGAGGTGAAGGAAGACTAAGGGAAAGTTTAATATAAGCAATGGGGAAAAAAATCTAGCCACGTTATTTGTACTTTAAAGCAAGGCGAATATAATGAGTTTTAGGCCAATATTCCAACCACACTTCTAGTACGCTTCTGTCTCTAGGTGAGGGAAAGACAAAGGGAAGGTATAAAATAAGGTCTAGCAAAACAAATCCAGCAACGTTATTTGTAGTAGGGAACAAGACAAAAAGAAAGTTTTAGGCCCATATTTCGAGATGGTACGATTTTTCACCTTCTGTCCCGAGGTGAGGGAAGATCAAGGGAAGGTATTAAGCAAGGTCCAAGAAAACATAATCCAGCCACGTTATTTGTATTTAGAAACAAGACGAAGAGAATAAGTTTTTAGGACAATATTCCAACCCCATACGACTTTCCTCTTTCTGTCCCGAGGTGAGGGAAGGCCAAGGGAAGGTATTATACAAGGTCTGGGAAAGCAAAATCCAGCCACGTTATTTGTATTTGGAAACAAGACGAAGAGAATAAGTTTTTAGGACAATATTCCAACCCGATACGACTTTCCTCTTTCTGTCTCGAGGTGAGGGAAGGCCAAGGGAAGGTATTACACAAGGTCTGGGAAAGCAAAGTCCAGCCACGTTATTTATAGTTTGCAGCAAGACGAATATACTGAGTTTTTGGCACAACCTGATATGATCCTTCTGCTTGTGTCTCGAGGTGAGGGAAGATCAAGGGAAGGTATATAATAAGGTCTAGTACAACAAACTCCAAGTAAGTCATTTATATTTAGTAGCAAGGCGAAGATAATGAGTTTTTAGGCCATATTTCAACCTGATATGATTATTCTGCTTGTGTCTCGAGGTGAGGGAAGACCAAGGAAGGTATGTTAAAAGGTCTTAGAAAACATATTCCAGCCACGATATTATAGTTTAAAGAAAAGGGAATATAATGTGTTTTTGGCCCTTAGTCCAACCTGATATTATTGTTCTCCTTCTGCCTCGAGGTGAGGGAAGACCACGGGAAGGTATTATACAAGGTCGGGAAAGCAAAATCCACCCACGTTGTTTATAGTTTGCAGCAAGATAATGAGTTTTTGGCCCTTATTCCAACTTTATATGATTGTTCTGCTTCTGTCTCGAGGTGAGGGAAGGCCAAGGGAAGGTATATAATAAGGTCTAGCAAAGCATAATCCAGCCACGTTATTTATAGTTTGAAGCAAGACGAATATAATTAGTTTTTTGCCCATTATTCCGATCTAATATGATTCTTCCCCTTCTGTCTCGAGGTGATGGAAGACCAAGGGAACGAAAAATCTAAGGTCTAGCAAAACAAAATCCAGCCACACTATTTTTGGGAGCTGGAGGCAAGAAGAAAATAATTATTTTTGTGCGTCCATACTCCAAAACATTTCTGGATTTACACATTTCCCCGAAGTTGGTAAGGCTTTCCAAGAGGCTGTTGTTGTCTTTCCATGGGTAGTTTTGTGAGCCTTGTGATAGTCTGACAAGGCCGAACGTGAAAACACTCATGAGAACCTGACTAATCTTGTTTGTGGCCTTTGGAAACAGACAAAATAACAAACAAACACATATAGACTGATATACTGATAGACAAACTGAGATAGATAGATAAAATTACAACTATCCCAACAGCTTTCAATGCAAAAATATCAAACAAACACACATATAGATAGACTGATATACTGATAGACACACAGAGATAGATAGACAGATTAAATCAAAACTATTTCAACAGCTTTCAGTGTAAAAATATCAAACAAACACACATATAGATAGACTGATATACTGATAGATACACACATAGATAGACAGATGGATTAAATGAAAACTATCCCAACAGCTTTCTATGCAAAAATATCGAGTGTTCCATAACTAGTTCCAGAAGAAAAGAAGAGAATGTCGGAAATGGAAATTCAAATGTAATGGAAAAAGTCTCGCCCACACGGAGGAGGAAAGAAAGAAGGTCGGGTAAGGATTCTCCTCACGCTCCCCCCTTGTTTCCCGCCAAAAGCTAGTTCATAGCTTTTTTTTCGTACCAGTGACTGTGTGTTGCTGCCTTTCTTTTACGTATAATTGTTGTGCAGGCGTTATAACGTTATTTTTTACAGTAAAGGAAGCAGCTCGAAGGAGAAAGACTAATAAAAGATAGCCCGCTAAACACTGCCCATATAAAGACTACAGAACAGTGGCCACAAGACACCTCAATTTCGGGCGGAGAGGTGTCTCAATACTCTCCTCTTAAAAGAATTCAAGTCAAGCAGGAGGAAATACAGACGAAGATAAATTGTTCCAGGTTTTAACAGTGCGAGGGATGAAGGAATGAAGATGCTGGTTAACTCTTGCATAAGCGATTTGGACAGTATAAGGATGAACTAGAGTAGAAAGTCGAGTGTAGCGGAATCGAAAGAAAAAGATTACTCCAAAAAGGTCGAGCTTCTTAGAGACAAACGAAAGGCATATTAACAAAACGTCGTGGGGGAAAGATCACTTCAATAACGTCGAGTTTCTTACCGAGACAGACAATAGATATATTAACGAAACGTCGTAGGAGAACAAATACTTCATATCGTCGAGCTTCTTAGACAGACAAAAGATATATTAACAGAACGTCTTGAGAGAGCAACTACTTCCATAACGTCGAGACTCTTAACAAACAATAGATATATTAACAAAACGTGGTAGAACAAATACTTCACTAACGTCGAGATTCTTAGACATTCAAAAGATATCTTAACAAAACGTCGTGAGAGAACAACAACTTCATTAATATCAGGTTTCTTATGCAGAGAGAGAGAGAGAGAGATGGAATTGGAAATTTTTCTTTGGCAATAAACTGGAAAAAAAAATCCGTTTCCCAAACGATGAGATGATAACCTTAGTACATCGGAGTTGAAGAAAAATTATTGAAATGTTCATAAATCAGAATGTGTTTACCCACTCTACTTATACTCTCCTAATAACATGAATGAGCTACAGTCAGCCATGCAGCAACACACATTCCCTTCGCCACACGCTTGTCATGCATAGAAGAGCGGCTGGATATTGTTTTCTTTGACCTTGTAATATATGATATACCTTCCCATGGTCTTCCCTCACCTCGAGACACAAGCAAAAGAATCGTATCAGGTTGGAGTGAAGGCCAAAAACTCATTATATTCGTCTTGCTTCAAACTATAAATAACGTGGCTGGGTCACGTTTTCTTTGGGCTTCTCAATATACCTTCTTGGTCTTCCTCACCTCGAGACACAAGCAAAAGAATCGTATCAGGTTGGAATAAAGGCCAAAAACTCATTATATTCGTCTTGCTTCAAACTATAAATAACGTGGCTGGATCACGTTTTCTTTGGCCTTTCAATATACCTTCCCTTGGTCTTCCCTCACCTCGAGACACAAGCAGAAGAATCATATCAGGTTGGAATAAAGGCCAAAAACTCATTATATTCGCCTTGCTGGAAACTATAAATATCGTGGCTGGAGTTTGCTTTGCAGACCTTATTTTATACCTTCCTTTGGTGTCCCGGAGCCATACACACACACACACACACACACACACACACACACACACACACACACACACTAACAGCAGCCTCCCAGGAAACATATGTCAGGGCATTAGTGGGTGGCGTTGTTAATCCACGCTACGCAAGGATTAATGGGCCCCTAGAGTGAGTGCCTGCTCTTCCACCTCAATCCGTTGTATTGGCGTGCATCATGTCTTTTATATTACCTAACTCAGCAAGGGTAAATGGACCCCTATAGTGAATGCTTCCTCCTCCATCTGAGTCTCTTTTGTTTAATCTGCAGGTTACAAACATGAATAATGGACCCCTATAGTGTTTCGTCTTCCCTCTGAATCAGTTATGTTCGTGTGAGTCATGTCTGTTCATTACCTAACTCAGCAAGGATCAATGGAGCCCTAAAGTGACTGCCTATTCCAGACTCCTTACGTTCTTATTTTCTTATGTAACCCTGTAATGCCTCCTCTACCATATTTCTTTGTTCACCTATATCACGCCTTTATCGTTCCCCAGCTCATGTTAACCTTACCATATAAGCAAGTTAGATGTATAGTAATAGAAAGTAGCAGTAAGGTAGCAGCGTAGGTCTTGTATAACTCATAGAGGGCATACCAAACACGCGAGTTAGATGTATAAGTAATAGAAAGTTTAAGTCAGGTAGAAGCGTAGGTCTTGTATAACTCATGAAGGGAAACAACAACTCCGAGACATAAATATTCGTTCTTGCTTGATAGAGAAGTCTTGTAGAGGTCTTGTATATCTCATAGACTTAAATATCTCGGAAAAAACTATAATCGACATCAAAGCATAAATGGAAGTCGTGTTTACTCATATAGTGAAGTATCTCGGAAACATTTATATTCATTCCCGCTTGATAAGCTAAAGTGCGAGCAAAGTATTTATGGAAGTCTTGTGTATCTCGTAAAGTGGAATAATAACACGGAAAACACTAATATTCGTGCTTGTTTGATAAAAGAAAAGCGAAACTAAAGCATAAATATGACTCTTGAATGTCTAATAGAGTGGTGTATGAGTGTAACAGGCTTGGCAGTCGTGTTGTGGATGCCAATACAAGAGATACATTCAAGAGAAGGTTGGTTAAATTTATGGATAGTGAAATTAGGTGGGGTTAGGCTTACAGGAGCTGCCTTGTATAACACGCGGCACGAGGGCACGTGTGGGGGACAGGGAGCCGGAGAGGAGTCCAGCCAGTTAGAAGAGGCCTGACAAACGGCGCCCAGGCTAAGAAGAAGACTTCGTTTGGACAGCCTGTAATAATTCTGGGTGTGAATCTATTTATGAGTTTTTTAAGACAAACTGACAAACAACCGGGAGGACGGTGAAGGAAATGTTGTTCACTTCCTCGGGCGATAAAAACAACACAGCGTCGATCACACTCGCGTCACACTCAAGTCCTTTCACGGGTTCCGGAGAGAAGATTCCTCCGCCGATGAAAGTAACGCAACGCAAAAACTTGTCCTTTCCTGGTTCATAAATGTTGATTCCTTTGTCCGAAAAATAAACCGTCGCAAAAACCTAGATCCTTTTTCTGTTCCTAAAAGTTGATTCATTTTTTGTTCCTTAAATTTAGGTTTTTGTTACTAAAAACTTGAATCCTTTCACTGTTCCCATATAATTGATTCCTTTTTTGTTCCTAAAACTTTAATTTTTTTTTGGGGGGGGTAAATTTCTAGATTAGGCCCCACAAGACACTGGTGGACGAAACTTTTTTTTTTCTGGTAGTTTTCGGTGTGCTGTGAAATATTCTGCTGACTGTTTCTGTCGCAAATCATTAAATCAATGAAAAAAAAGACTTTTCAAAGCCTGTTGAACACCAGCCGCCGCAGCCGCAAAATAACTCGCAGAGAGTTATTACATACTATAGAGCCAAAATTCAATATAATAATATTATTTAAATTGACACCACCACCACCACCACTTATTCAGTTCAAAGTACAGAGCTGGATACACAGGCCTGAGCTGGGCCTCTTCCAGAAGACTACTGGGAGTTACTGTGAGTTACTGTGAGAGGTTCAACGAGCACTGCTTTATATATATATATATATATATATATATATATATATATATATATATATATATATATATATATATATATATATATATATATATATATATATATATATATATATATATATATATATATATATATATATATATATATATATATATATATATATATATATATATATATATATATATATATATATATATATATATATATATATATATATATATATATATATATATATATATATATATATATATTTCACTCACCGCACTGCACCGCTCACAAAGATTACAAGTGGACAAACAAACACAATCAGGCAAATTAATGTTTCCTGCTGTGTATTCCCCAGCGCTCATACGTGGTGGACAGCAGAGCGACTTATTTCAGCGAGGAGGTATTTCTCGCAGCATCATGCCGCCGCCGCCATGTTTTTGTCTTGGCGCCAGGATCCTTGCTGGCGATACGATATTATGCCTCCATATTATAGTTAAGGGACGAAACACATGTCCCTAAATCATAATATGAAGGCGCAAGTACTTAAAAGCAAAGAAAAAGGCCTAATCCATTTCCCCTAACGATCTTGGGGACTCGTGGGAAATCGGATTATTTGGGTGGGGGAGCATATTTAAACTACTCAAACCGAACTTTGCATAACCTAACCTCTAACGGGGGGGCTTCGCCCCCCTCGACCCCTTTCTAACCAAGGGGGGCTGCTCCCCCCTGGACCCCCCCACATGTATGATGCGCCGGTAAATTAGAGAAGTACAACATATTCCTTCCTTCCCTCTCACACTACCATGGCGGTGGCGACTGACGTAAATATTTACGAAAAAAAAAAAACATATCACAAGAACAAATGATTTACGGCGGCAAAGCAATACGGCAATGTGTTGTATGGACACTGAACCCTTCATGGAGCACCAAGGCGTTCGTGGCTGTGAGTTGGGCCCTAATCTAGAATAATACCTTTTTTTGTTCCTAAAACTTAAATTCCTTCTTTGTTCCTAAAATTTGATTCCTTTTTGTGTTACTTAAACTTAAAAAAATATTTGTCCCTAAAATTTGATTCCTTTTTGTGTTCCTTAAACTTAAATCCTTTATTCGTCCCTAAATTTTTTTTTTGTGTGTGTGTGTGTTCCCTAACCCGGTAGCAGCGGGGATCATGGTTCTTAATGGTCCCTCTAAGCGAGAAAAATGAGAAAAAATCATCACTCCCACAAACCATTTCATAATATATATCAAAGCATTTGTGATCAGTTTATGTATCATCTATTTTGGGGGGTTAAATCATGGCACAAATTTGGCCCGTCGCTGCTAAACGGTAAAGCCACAAATTTGGCCCGTCACGGCTACCGGGCTAAACTTATCCTTCATTTGTTCCTAAAATTTGATTCCTTTTTGTGTTCCTTAAACTTAAAAATTTATTTGTCCCTAAAATTTGATTTCTTTTTGTGTTCCTTAAATTTAAAAAAATATTTGTCCCTAAAATTTGATTCCTTTTTGTGTTCCTTATATTTAAAAATTTATGTCCCTAAAATTTGATTCCTTTTTGTGTTCCTTAAATTTAAAAAATCATTTGTCCCTAAAATTTGATTCCTTTTTGTGATCCTTAAACTTAAATCCATCATTTGTTCCAAAAAATTTGATTCCTTTTTTGTTCCTTAAACTTAAATCCTTCATTTGCTCCTAAAATTTGATTCCTTTTTTGTTCCTTAAACTTAAATCCTTCATTTGTTCCTAAAATTTGATTCCTTTTGTGTTCCTTAAACTTAAATCCTTCATTTGTTCCTAAAATTTGATTCCTTTTGTGTTCCTTAAACTTAAATCCTTCATTTGTCCCTAAAATTTGATTCCTTTTGTGTTCCTTAAACTTAAATCCATCATTTGCTCCTAAAATCTAATTCCTTTTTGTGTTTCTTTAACTTAAATTCTTCATTTGTTCCTAAAATCTAATTCCTTTTTGTGTTCCTTTAACTTAAATTCTTCATTTGTTCCTAAAATTTGATTTCTTTTTGTGTTCCTTTAACTTAAATCCTTCATTTGTTCCTAAAATTTGGTTTCTTTTTGTGTTTCTTTAACTTAAATCTTTTATTCGTTCCTAAAATTTGGTTCCTTTTTGTGTTCCTTTAACTTAAATCTTTTATTCGTTCCTAAAATTTGGTTCCTTTTTGTGTTTCTTTAACTTAAATCTTTTTTTGTCCCTAAAATTTGACTCCTTTCTGTGTTTCTTTAACTTAAATCCTTCTTTTTTTGTCCCTAGAATTTGATTCCTTTTTGTGTTCCTTTAACTTAAATCCTTTTTTTGTCTCTAAATTTGATTCCTTTTCTTCTTAAACCTTAATTCCTCTGATTTTTTTGTTCCTTTTTTGTTTGTATTTTCTGTTCCTCTTTCATTTTTGTATTTTTTTGTTCCTTTTTTGTTTGTATTTTTTTGTTCCTTTTTTGTTTGTATTTTTTTGTTCCTTTTTCATTTTTGTATTTTTTTTCCTTTTTCATTTTTGTATTTTTTCCTTTTTCCTTTTTGTATTTTGTTCCTTTTTAATTTTTTTAATTTTTTTCCTTTTTCATTTTTGTATTTTTTTTCCTTTTTCATTTTTGTATTTTTTCCTTTTTCCTTTTTGTATTTTGTTCCTTTTTAATTTTTGTATTTTTTTTCCTTTTTCCTTTTTGTATTTTTTTCCTTTTTCCTTTTTATATTTTTTTCCTTTTCATTTTTGTATTTTTTTTCCTTTTTCCTTTTGTATTTTTTTCCTTTTTCCTTTTTGTATTTTTTTCCTTTTTCATTTTTGTATTTTTTTCCTTTTTCCTTTTTGTATTTTTTTCCTTTTTCATTTTGTATTTTTTTCCTTTTTCATTTTTGTATTTTTTTTCCTTTTTCATTTTTGTATTTTTTGTTGCTTTTTCATTTTTGTATTTTTTGTTCCTTTTTTTGTTTTTTTGTTCCTTTTTCATTTTTTGTATTTTTGTTCCATTTTTTGTTTTGTATTTTTTGTTCCTTTTCGTTTTTGTATTTTTTTTGTTCCTTTTTTTTTTTTATTTTTTTATTCCTTTTGTTCCAAACCCAATTCCTTTCTTTGTCTTTCTAAAACTTGAATCCTTTTCTTGTTCCTAAACTAAATCCTTTCTTGTTCCTTAAACTTAAATCCTTTCCTTCTTTTCCAAATATCGATTCCAGTGTCCGTAAAGCAAACCGTCGCACACTGCTACTGTCCTCCTCGCTGTTTTCTCGGTATGTTACTAATCGAAGTCACTCCTTCGCGTGTTGCGCTAACACGCACACACGCTTCAATCCTGGCGCTGTTTGGCACCGGCTGTGACCTGCGCGGCGACAGTCATAGGTCACCTCCTCACCACCAGGCGGTGTCCTGTGCCTGCCACTCCGCCAGCAGCGCCCTCACGACCTCGTAACAGTCAAGGACGCCCTGCCTGGCGCCCCTGATCTGCATTTTCTTCTTGACGGGTTCGTGAAGACAAGGACACCGTACTGCCGCCCCAGGTGCTCCAGGAAGCTCCCGTTAGGTCCCTCAAGGCGCAGCCGGAACCTCGGGGCACGTGCACAGGGCAGCGGCGCACCACTGAGGAAGACTCTGTCCGCCTCCTGCACGGGCGGGGGCTTGCAGGACTCTCTGAGGCAGGAGTCTCCCCTTCCTGGTCCTGGGAAGATGGACCAAGGCCTCCTGCCTCGTGAGGAGGGGTGCCAAGCCCTTGGAGCTACTTGAACTGAGCGGCCTGGACCAACGATGGTCCATTGACCTGCGAAGTCCCGTCAGTTACCAAAGCGCCAGGCGTGGCCTACTCCTGGCCTCGCCCAGTGGCCTGCTCAGCAGGGCCACAGGCAGCGTCTCCTGTGCTGTTGACTGGCGGGGTTGGCACCCAGGGCCATGTCGGCCACAGGAAGGGCTGTGTCGTGGCACTCCCGGCCAGGTCGGCCACAGGAGAGAGCCATGTCGTGGCACTCCCTGGCCATGTCGGCCACTGTGGAGGCCATGTCGGTCACAGGGGAGGTCATGTCGTGGCACTCCCGGGCCATGTCGGTCCACTGTGGAGGCGACGTCGGTCACAGGGGAGGCCATGTCGTGGCACTCCCGGCCATGTCGGCCGAGGCCAAGTCGGCCACTGTGGAGGCCTGTCGTGGCACTGCTATGTCGGCACTCCCTGGGCCATGTCGGCCACTCAGGAGGCGAAGTCGGCCACTGGGAGGCCATGTCTGGCACTCCCTGGCCATCGTCTCCCACTGGGGAGGCCATGTTCTCTCTCTCTCTCTCTGTCTATCCATCTTTTGGTCTCATCTGTCTATCTCTCTCTCTCTCTCTCTCTCTCTCTCTCTCTCTCTCTCTCTCT
>NW_026111317.1:27500-57500 GCF_024679095.1 Eriocheir sinensis | reverse complement strand
CCTTGTCAAATATATGTTCTGGGCGACGAAAGGTTTAAAAATATGACCCCCAAGGACCCTATCTCAAAACGCTCATATTTGACAGGGCTTTAAGCAGGAGTTTGGGGCATTTCCAGAGGTACTTTATGACCTGATGGTGGCTTGACCCTTCTTCTGTACCATGAACGTGAAAAATTCCTGAAAAAACCGACTAATCTCTCCTTTTCGGCCTTTTTGGAACAAAGTTGACGGAGAGGTGGCAGGGTCTCGAGAACTTACACAGCCCGGGCCCTCACCCTTCTAAGCACGGCTGCGCCAGACTTCATTACCCGGTAAATAACAGTACATATATCCCATACCATTGACTTAATTACGGCACTATCCGTTTTAGGTCAGTAAGAAAATAAACGCAGCTCCTCAAGGAGCAAGTACAGTGAAAGAAGTTAAAAGGCTGTTTGATCGTAAGTTGAATTATATTAAAGACGCTGTATTGAATAAACAAATAAAGACTAAAAAAAGCAGAGAGAAGTAAAATGGCATATGAAGGTAGAAATCGTAATATCAAATCGAGTATTTACGGTGCGTACTCAGTTTCAGAGCTTAAAAAAGGACGGAAAACTAATGATAATATATTTTTGAGCAGTGGAAATTATTAGAAGCAGATATTAATGAGGAAAATGACATATGAAGGTTAAAATAATATAAAAATCAGTTTTTATGTAGCGTACTCAGTTTCAGAGCTTAAAAATAGACGAAAAAACAAAGATAATATATTTTTGAGCAGTGGAAATTATTAGAAGCTGAAATTAATAATTAAATTGCATATGAAGGTTTATATTATATGAAGATCAGTTTTTATGTACCGTACTTAGTTTCAGAGCTTAAAAAAAGAAGTAAAAACTAATGATATTTTAACATTGAGCAGTGGGAATTATTGGAAGAAGAAATTAAGTAAAATGGCATATATAGGTAGAAACGATAATATTAAATATATATCACTTTAATTCACGGTACGTAATGAAATCCTGTATAACGAGCATTTATTTATGTTTTTTTCATCAGTCCGGCCAAGAATTATTGATGTCCTCCACACCATAACCGTCCAATATGTTTTTTCTTAACTATCTTTTGATCATCGTAGCGGCCTCTAAATTAACTCAATATTTTTTATAAAGCGTACTTAGTTTAAGAGGTTTAAAAAGGACGAGAAACTAATTAAGAAGATTTTTTGAGCAGTGGGAATTATTAAAACCAGAAATTAAGAAGGAAAATGGCATATGAAAGTTTAAATTGTAATATAAAAATTGGTTTTTATGTAGCGTACTCAGTTTCAGAGTTTAAAAGAGAATTAAAAACTAATGATAATATATTTTTTGAGCAGTGGAAATTATTATAAGCAGACATTAATAAGTAAAATAGCATATGAAGGTTTATATTAAATGAAGATCAGTTTTTATGTAGCGTACTAAGTTTCAGAGCGTAAAAAAAGAAGTAATACTAATGATAATATATTTTTGAGCAATGGAAATTATTAAAAACTGGAATTAATAAGTAAAATTGCATATGAAGGTTTATATCATATGAAGATCAGTTTTTATGTAGCGTACTAAGTTTCAGAGTTTAAAAAAGAACTAAAAACTAATGATAATATATTTTTTGAGCAGTGGAAATTATTAAAAGCTGAAATTAAGAAGGAAAATGGCATATGAAGGTTTAAATTATATGAAGATCATTTTTAATTATGCGTACTTAGTTTCACAGGTTTAAAAAAGCCGAAAAACTAATGATAATATAATTTTCAGCATTAGAAATTATTAGAAAGAGAAATTAATGAGGAAAATGACATATGAAGGTTTAAATTATATGAAGATCATTTTTTATTATGCGAACTCAGTTTCAGAGCTTAAAATGGACGAAAAACTAATGAAAATATATTTTTGACCAGTGGAAATTATTAGAAGCTGAAATTAATAAGTAAAATTGCATATGAAGGTTGATATCATATGAAGATCAGTTTTTATGTAGCGTACTAAGTTTCATAGTTTAAAAAAGAACTAAAAACTAATGATAATATATTTTTTGAGCAGTGGAAATTATTAAAAGCAGAAATTAATAGATAAAATAGCATAAGAAGGTTTAAATTATATGAAGATCATTTTTTATTATGCGTACTCAGTTTCAGAGCTTAAAATGGACGAAAAACTAATGAAAATATATTTTGAGCAGTGGAAATTATAAGAAGCAGATATTAATGGGGAAAATGTCATATGAAGGTTAGAATTATATGAAAATCGGTTTTTATGTAGCGTACTCAGTTTCAGAGCTTGAAAAACGACGAAAAAACAATGATAATATATTTTTGAGCAGTGGAAATTATTAGAAGCTGAAATTAATAAGTAAAATTGCTTATGAAGGTTTATATCATATGAAGATCAGTTTTTATGTAGCGGACTCAGTTTCAGAGGTTAAAAAAAGACGAAAAATTAATGATAATATATTTTGAGGAATGGAAATTATTAGAAGGAGAAATTACTGAGGAAAATGACATATGAAGATTTAAATTATATGAAGATCATTTTCTATTATGCGTACTTAGTTTCAGAGGTTTAAAAAAGACGAAAAACTAATGATAATATATTTTTCAGCATTATAAATTATTAGAAGGAGAAATTAATGAGCAAAAGGACATATGAATGTTTAAATTATATGAAGATCATTTTTTATTATGCGTATTTAGTTTCAGAGGTTTAACAACGACGAAAAAACAATGATAATATATTTTTGAGCATTAGAAATTATTAGAACGAGAAATTAATGAGGAAAATGAAATATGAATGTTTAAATTATATGAAGATCATTTATTATCATGCGTAATCAGTTTCAGAGCTTAAAATGGACGAAAAACTAATGAAAAATATTTTTAAGCAGTGGAAATTATTAAAAGCTGAAATTAATAAGTAAAATTGCTTATGAAGGTTTATATCATATGAAGACCAGTTTTTATGTAGCGTACTAAGTTTCAGAGTTTAAAAGAGAATTAAAAACTAATGATAATATATTTTTTGAGCATTGGAAATTATTAAAAGCTGAAATTAAAAAGCACAATAGCATATGAAGGTTTAAATTAAATGAAGATCTTTTGATTATGCGTACTTAGTTTCAGAGGTTTGAAAAGACGAAAACTAATGATAATATATTTATCAGCATTAGAAATTATTAGAAGGAGAAATTAATGAGGAAAATGACATATGAAGGTTTAAATTATATGAAGATCATTTTTATTATGCGAATTCAGTTTCAGAGCTTAAAATGGACGAAAAACTAATGAAAATATATTTTTGAGCAGTGGAAATTATAAGAAGCAGATATTAATGAGGAAAATGACATATGAAGGTTACAATTATATGAAAATCGGTTTTTATGTAGCGTACTCAGTTTCAGAGCTTGAAAAACGACGAAAAAACAATGATAATATACTTTTGAGCAGTGGAAATTATTAGAAGCTGAAATTAATAATTAAATTGCATATGAAGGTTTATATCATATGAAGATCAGTTTTTATGTAGCGTACTAAGATTCAGGGTTTAAAAAAATAACTAAAAACTAATGATACTAAATTTTTTGAGCAGTGGAAATTATTAAAAGCAGAAATTAATAAGTAAAATAGTATATGAAGGTTTATATTAAATGAAGATCAGTTTTTATGTAGCGTACTAAGTTTCAGAGCTTAAAAAAAGAAGTAAAACTAATGATAATATATTTTTGAGCAATGGAAATTATTAGAAACAGGAATTAATAAGTAAAATGGCATATGAAGGTAGAAATCGTAATATCAAATCGAGTATTTACGGTGCGTACTCAGTTTCAGAGCTTAAAAAAGGACGGAAAACTAATGATAATATATTTTTGAGCAGTGGAAATTATTAGAAGCAGATATTAATGAGGAAAATGACATATGAAGGTTAAAATAATATAAAAATCAGTTTTTATGTAGCGTACTCAGTTTCAGAGCTTAAAATGGACGAAAAACTAATGAAAATATATTTTGAGCAGTGGAAATTATTAGAAGCTGAAATTAATAATTAAATTGCATATGAAGGTTTATATTATATGAAGATCAGTTTTTTATGTAGCGTCCTTAGTTTCAGAGCTTAAAAAAAGAAGTAAAAACTAATGATAATATATCATTGAGCAGTGGGAATTATTGGAAGAAGAAATTAAGTAAAATGGCATATATAGGTAGAAACGGTAATATTAAATATATATCACTTTAATTCACGGTACGTAATGAAATCCTGTATAACGAGCATTTATTTATGTTTTTTTCATCAGTCCGGCCAAGAATTATTGATATCCTCCACACCATAACCGTCCAATATGTTTTTTCTTAACTATCTTTTGATCATCGTAGCGGCCTCTAAATTAACTCAATATTTTTTTTATAAAGCGTACTTAGTTTAAGAGGTTTAAAAAGGACGAGAAATTAATTAAGAAGATTTTTTGAGCAGTGGGAATTATTAAAAGCAGAAATTAAGAAATAAAATGGCGTATGAAAGTTTAAATTGTAATATAAAAATTGTTTTTTATGTAGCGTACTCAGTTTCAGAGTTTAAAAGAGAATTAAAAACTAATGATAATATATTTTTTGAGCAGTGGAAATTATTATAAGCATAAATTAATAAGTAAAATAGCATATGAAGGTTTATATTAAATGAAGATCAGTTTTTATGTAGCGTACTAAGTTTCAGAGCGTAAAAAAAGAAGTAAAACTAATGATAATATATTTTTGAGCAATGGAAATTATTAGAAACAGGAATTAATAAGTAAAATTGCATATGAAGGTTTATATTATATGAAGATCAGTTTTTATGTAGCGTACTAAGTTTCAGAGTTTAAAAGAGAATTAAAAACTAATGATAATATATTTTTTGAGCAGTGGAAATTATTAAAAGCTGAAATTAAGAAGGAAAATGGCATATGAAGGTTTAAATTATATGAAGATCATTTTTAATTATGCGTACTTAGTTTCACAGGTTTAAAAAAGACGAAAAACTAATGATAATATGTTTTTCAGCATTAGAAATTATTAGAAGGAGAAATTAATGAGGAAAATGACATATGAAGGTTTAAATTATATGAAGATCATTTTTTATTATGCGAACTCAGTTTCAGAGCTTAAAATGGACGAAAAACTAATGAAAATATATTTTTGACCAGTGGAAATTATTAGAAGCTGAAATTAATAAGTAAAATTGCATATGAAGGTTGATATCATATGAAGATCAGTTTTTATGTAGCGTACTAAGTTTCATAGTTTAAAAAAGAACTAAAAACTAATGATAATATATTTTTTGAGCAGTGGAAATTATTAAAAGCAGAAATTAATAGATAAAATAGCATAAGAAGGTTTAATTTATATGAAGATCATTTTTTATTATGCGTACTCAGTTTCAGAGCTTAAAATGGACGAAAAACTAATGAAAATATATTTTGAGCAGTGGAAATTATAAGAAGCAGATATTAATGGGGAAAATGTCATATGAAGGTTAGAATTATATGAAAATCGGTTTTTATGTAGCGTACTCAGTTTCAGAGCTTGAAAAACGACGAAAAAACAATGATAATATATTTTTGAGCAGTGGAAATTATTAGATGTTGAAATTAATAACTAAAATTGCACATGAAGGTTTATATCATATGAAGATCGGTTTTTATGTAGCGTACTCAGTTTCAGAGCTTAAAAAATGGACGAAAAACTAATGATAATATATTTTTCAGCATTAGAAATTACTGAGGAAAATGACATATGAAGATTTAAATTATATGAAGATCATTTTCTATTATGCGTACTTAGTTTCAGAGGTTTAAAAAAGACGAAAAACTAATGATAATATTTTTTTGAGCATTATAAATTATTAGAAGGAGAAATTCATGAGGAAAATGACATATGAAGGTTTAAATTATATGAAGATCATTTTTTATTATGCGTACGTAGTTTCAGAGGTTTAAAAAGACGAAAAACTAATGATAATATATTTTTCAGCATTAGAAATTATTAGAAAGAGAAATTAATGAGGAAAATGACATATGAAGGTTTAAATTATATGAAGATCATTTTTTATCATGCGAACTCAGTTTCAGAGCTTAAAATGGACGAAAAACTAATGAAAAAATATTTTTGAGCAGTGGAAATTATTAGAAGATGAAATTAATAAGAAAAATTTCATATGAAGGTTTATATCATATGAATATCAGTTTTTATGTAGCGTACTAAGATTCAGAGTTTAAAAAAAGAACTAAAAACTAATGATAATATATTTTTTGAGCAGTGGAAATTATTAAAAGCTGAAATTAAAAAGCACAATGGCATATGATGGTTTAAATTAAATGAAGATCATTTTTGATTATGCGTACTTAGTTTCAGAGGTTTAATAAAAGACGAAAAACTAATGATAATATATTTTTCAGCATTAGAAATTATTAGAAGGAGAAATTAATGAGGAAAATGACATATGAAGGTTTAAATTATATGAAGATCATTTTTATTATGCGAATTCAGTTTCAGAGCTTAAAATGGACGAAAAACTAATGAAAATATATTTTTGAGCAGTGGAAATTATAAGAAGCAGATATTAATGAGGAAAATGACATATGAAGGTTACAATTATATGAAAATCGGTTTTTATGTAGCGTACTCAGTTTCAGAGCTTGAAAAACGACGAAAAAACAATGATAATATATTTTTGAGCAGTGGAAATTATTAGAAGCTGAGATTAATAAGTAAAATTGCATATGAAGGTTTATATCATATGAAGATCAGTTTTTATGTAGCGTACTAAGATTCAGGGTTTAAAAAAATAACTAAAAACTAATGATACTAAATTTTTTGACCAGTGGAAATTATTAAAAGCAGAAATTAATAAGTAAAATAGTATATGAAGGTTTATATTAAATGAAGATCAGTTTTTATGTAGCGTACTAAGTTTCAGAGCTTAAAAAAGAAGTAAAACTAATGATAATATATTTTTGAGCAATGGAAATTATTAGAAACAGGAATTAATAAGTAAAATGGCATATGAAGGTAGAAATCGTAATATCAAATCGAGTATTTACGGTGCGTACTCAGTTTCAGAGCTTAAAAAAGGACGGAAAACTAATGATAATATATTTTTGAGCAGTGGAAATTATTAGAAGCAGATATTAATGAGGAAAATGACATATGAAGGTTAAAATAATATAAAAATCAGTTTTTATTATGCGTACTCAGTTTCAGAGCTTAAAAATAAACGAAAAAACAAAGATAATATATTTTTGAGCAGTGGAAATTATTAGAAGCTGAAATTAATAATTAAATTGCATATGAAGGTTTATATTATATGAAGATCAGTTTTTATGTAGCGTCCTTAGTTTCAGAGCTTAAAAAAAGAAGTAAAAACTAATGATAATATATCATTGAGCAGTGGGAATTATTGGAAGAAGAAATTAAGTAAAATGGCATATATAGGTAGAAACGGTAATATTAAATATATATCACTTTAATTCACGGTACGTAATGAAATCCTGTATAACGAGCATTTATTTATGTTTTTTTCATCAGTCCGGCCAAGAATTATTGATGTCCTCCACACCATAACCGTCCAATATGTTTTTTCTTAACTATCTTTTGATCATCGTAGCGGCCTCTAAATTAACTCAATATTTTTTTATAAAGCGTACTTAGTTTAAGAGGTTTAAAAAGGACGAGAAATTAATTAAGAAGATTTTTTGAGCAGTGGGAATTATTAAAAGCAGAAATTAAGAAGGAAAATGGCGTATGAAAGTTTAAATTGTAATATAAAAATTGTTTTTTATGTAGCGTACTCAGTTTCAGAGTTTAAAAGAGAATTAAAAACTAATGATAATATATTTTTTGAGCAGTGGAAATTATTATAAGCATAAATTAATAAGTAAAATAGCATATGAAGGTTTATATTAAATGAAGATCAGTTTTTATGTAGCGTACTAAGTTTCAGAGCGTAAAAAAAGAAGTAAAACTAATGATAATATATTTTTGAGCAATGGAAATTATTAGAAACAGGAATTAATAAGTAAAATTGCATATGAAGGTTTATATTATATGAAGATCAGATTTTATGCAGCGTACTCAGTTTCAGAGTTTAAAAGAGAATTAAAAACTATTGATAATATATTTTTTGAGCAGTGGAAATTATTAAAAGCTGAAATTAAGAAGGAAAATGGCATATGAAGGTTTAAATTATATGAAGATCATTTTTAATTATGCGTACTTAGTTTCAAAGGTTTAAAAAAAGCCGAAAAACTAATGATAATATGATTTTCAGCATTAGAAATTATTAGAAAGAGAAATTAATGAGGAAAATGACATATGAAGGTTTAAATTATATGAATATCATTTTTTATTATGCGAACTCAGTTTCAGAGCTTAAAATGGACGAAAATCTAATGAAAATATATTTTTGACCCGTAGAAATTATTAGAAGCTGAAATTAATAAGTAAAATTGCATATGCAGGTTGATATCATATGAAGATCAGTTTTTATGTAGCGCACTAAGTTTCATAGTTAAAAAAAGAACTAAAAACTAATAATAATATATTTTTTGAGCAGTGGAAATTATTAAAAGCAGAAATTAATAGATAAAAAAGCATAAGAAGGTTTATATTATAATATGCAGATCATTTTTTATTATGCGTACTCAGTTTCAGAGCTTAAAATGGACTAAAAATTAGTGAAAATATATTTTGAGCAGTGGAAATTATAAGAAGCAGATATTAATGGGGAAAATGACATATGAATGTTAGAATTATATGAAAATCGGTTTTTATGTAGCGTACTCAGTTTCAGAGCTTGAAAAACGACGAAAAAACAATGATAATATATTTTTGAGCAGTGGAAATTATTAGATGTTGAAATTAATAACTAAAATTGCTCATGAAGGTTTATATCATATAAAGATCAGTTTTTATTATGCGTACTCAGTTTCAGAACTTAAAAAAGAAGTAAAACTAATGATAATATATTTTTGAGCATTAGAAATTATTAGGAGAAATTACTGAGGAAAATGACATATGAAGATTTAAATTATATGAAGATCATTTTCTATTATGCGTACTTAGTTTCAGAGGTTTAAAAAAGACGAAAAACTAATGATAATATATTTTTGAGCATTATAAATTATTAGAAGGAGAAATTCATGAAGAAAATGACATATGAAGGTTTAAATTATATGAAGATCATTTTTTATTATGCGTACGTAGTTTCAGAGGTTTAAAAAAGACGAAAAATTAATAATAATATATTTTTCAGCATTAGAAATTATTAGAAAGAGAAATTAATGAGGAAAATGACATATGAATGTTTAAATTATATGAAGATAATTTCTTATCATGCGAACTCAGTTTCAGAGCTTAAAATGGACGAAAAAGTAATGAAAAAATATTTTTGAGCTGTGGAAATTATTAGAAGCTAAAATTAATAAGTAAAATTGCTTATGAAGGTTTATATCATATAAAGATCAGTTTTTATGTAGCGTACTTAGTTTCAGAGTTTAAAAGAGAATTAAAAACTAATGATAATATATTTTTTGAGCATTGGAAATTATTAAAAGCTGAAATTAAAAAGCACAATAGCATATGAAGGTTTAAATTAAATGAAGATCTTTTTTGATTATGCGTACTTAGTTTCAGAGGTTTGAAAAAGACGAAAAACTAATGATAATATATTTTTCAGCATTAGAAATTATTAGAAGGATAAATTAATGAGGAAAATGACATATGAAGGTTTAAATTATATGAAGATCATTTTTTATTATGCGTATTCAGTTTCAGAGCTTAAAATGGACGAAAAACTAATGAAAAAATATTTTTGAGCAGTGGATATTATAAGAAGCAGATATTAATGAGAAAAATGACATATGAAGGTTACAATTATATGAAAATCGGTTTTTATGTAGCGTACTCAGTTTCAGAGCTTGAATAACGACGAAAAAACAATGATAATATATTTTTGAGCAGTGGAAATTATTAGAAGCTGAGATTAATAAGTAAAATTGCATATGAAGGTTTATATCATATGAAGATCAGTTTTTATGTAGCGTACTAAGATTCAGGGTTTAAAAAAATAACTAAAAACTAATGATACTAAATTTTTTGAGCAGTGGAAATTATTAAAAGCAGAAATTAATAAGTAAAATAGTATATGAAGGTTTATATTAAATGAAGATCAGTTTTTATGTAGCGTACTAAGTTTCAGAGCTTAAAAAAGAAGTAAAACTAATGATAATATATTTTTGAGCAATGGAAATTATTAGAAACAGGAATTAATAAGTAAAATGGCATATGAAGGTAGAAATCGTAATATCATATCGAGTATTTACGGTGCGTACTCAGTTTCAGAGCTTAAAAAAGGACGGAAAACTAATGATAATATATTTTTGAGCAGTGGAAATTATTAGAAGCAGATATTAATGAGGAAAATGACATATGAAGGTTAAAATAATATAAAAATCAGTTTTTATGTAGCGTACTCAGTTTCTGAGCTTAAAAATAGACGAAAAAACAAAGATAATATATTTTTGAGCAGTGGAAATTATTAGAAGCTGAAATTAATAATTAAATTGCATATGAAGGTTTATATTATATGAAGATCAGTTTTTATGTAGCGTCCTTAGTTTCAGAGCTTAAAAAAAGAAGTAAAAACTAATGATAATATATCATTGAGCAGTGGGAATTATTGGAAGAAGAAATTAAGTAAAATGGCATATATAGGTAGAAACGGTAATATTAAATATATATCACTTTAATTCACGGTACGTAATGAAATCCTGTATAACGAGCATTTATTTATGTTTTTTTCATCAGTCCGGCCAAGAATTATTGATGTCCTCCACACCATAACCGTCCAATATGTTTTTTCTTAACTATCTTTTGATCATCGTAGCGGCCTCTAAATTAACTCAATATTTTTTTTATAAAGCGTACTTAGTTTAAGAGGTTTAAAAAGGACGAGAAATTAATTAAGAAGATTTTTTGAGCAGTGGGAATTATTAAAAGCAGAAATTAAGAAGGAAAATGGCGTATGAAAGTTTAAATTGTAATATAAAAATTGGTTTTTATGTAGCGTACTAAGTCTGAGAGCTTAAAAAAAGAAGTAAAACTAATGATAATATATTTTTTGAGCAGTGGAAATTATTATAAGCAGAAATTAATAAGTAAAATAGCATATGAAGGTTTATATTAAATGAAGATCAGTTTTTATGTAGCGTACTAAGTTTCAGAGCGTAAAAAAAGAAGTAAAACTAATGATAATATATTTTTGAGCAATGGAAATTATTAGAAACAGGAATTAATTAGTAAAATTGCATATGAAGGTTTATATTATATGATCAGATTTTATGCAGCGTACTCAGTTTCAGAGTTTAAAAGAGAATTAAAAACTATTGATAATATATTTTTTGAGCAGTGGAAATTATTAAAAGCTGAAATTAAGAAGGAAAATGGCATATGAAGGTTTAAATTATATGAAGATCATTTTTAATTATGCGTACTTAGTTTCACAGGTTTAAAAAAGCCGAAAAACTAATGATAATATAATTTTCAGCATTAGAAATTATTAGAAAGAGAAATTAATGAGGAAAATGACATATGAAGGTTTAAATTATATGAATATCATTTTTTATTATGCGAACTCAGTTTCAGAGCTTAAAATGGACGAAAATCTAATGAAAAAATATTTTTGACCCGTAGAAATTATTAGAAGCTGAAATTAATAAGTTAATTTGCATATGCAGGTTGATATCATATGAAGATCAGTTTTTATGTAGCGCACTAAGTATCATAGTTAAAAAAAGAACTAAAAACTAATAATAATATATTTTTCGAGCAGTGGAAATTATTAAAAGCAGAAATTAATAGATAAAAAAGCATAAGAAGGTTTATATTATAATATGCAGATCATTTTTTATTATGCGTACTCAGTTTCAGAGCTTAAAATGGACTAAAAATTATTGAAAATATATTTTGAGCATTGGAAATTATAAGAAGCAGATATTAATGGGGAAAATGACATATGAATGTTAGAATTATATGAAAATCGGTTTTTATGTAGCGTACTCAGTTTCAGAGCTTGAAAAACGACGAAAAAACAATGATAATATATTTTTGAGCAGTGGAAATTATTAGATGTTGAAATTAATAACTAAAATTGCTCATGAAGGTTTATATCATATAAAGATCAGTTTTTATTATGCGTACTCAGTTTCAGAACTTAAAAAAGAAGTAAAACTAATGATAATATATTTTTGAGCATTAGAAATTATTAGGAGAAATTACTGAGGAAAATGACATATGAAGATTTAAATTATATAAAGATCATTTTCTATTATGCGTACTTAGTTTCAGAGGTTTAAAAAAGACGAAAAACTAATGATAATATATTTTTGAGCATTATAAATTATTGGAAGGAGAAATTCATGAGGAAAATGACATATGAAGGTTTAAATTATATGAAGATCATTTTTTATTATGCGTACGTAGTTTCAGAGGTTTAAAAAAGACGAAAAACTAATGATAATATATTTTTCAGCATTAGAAATTATTAGAAAGAGAAATTAATGAGGAAAATGACATATGAATGTTTAAATTATATGAAGATAATTTCTTATCATGCGAACTCAGTTTCAGAGCTTAAAATGGACGAAAAAGTAATGAAAAAATATTTTTGAGCTGTGGAAATTATTAGAAGCTAAAATTAATAAGTAAAATTGCTTATGAAGGTTTATATCATATAAAGATCAGTTTTTATGTAGCGTACTTAGTTTCAGAGTTTAAAAGAGAATTAAAAACTAATGATAATATATTTTTTGAGCAGTGGAAATTATTAAAAGCTGAAATTAAAAAGCACAATAGCATATGAAGGTTTAAATTAAATGAAGATCTTTTTTGATTATGCGTACTTAGTTTCAGAGGTTTGAAAAAGACGAAAAACTAATGATAATATATTTTTCATCATTAGAAATTATTAGAAGGATAAATTAATGAGGAAAATGACATATGAAGGTTTAAATTATATGAAGATCATTTTTTATTATGCGTATTCAGTTTCAGAGCTTAAAATGGACGAAAAACTAATGAAAATATATTTTTGAGCAGTGGAAATTATAA
Organism: Eriocheir sinensis; assembly: GCF_024679095.1. NCBI lineage: Eukaryota > Metazoa > Arthropoda > Malacostraca > Decapoda > Varunidae > Eriocheir > Eriocheir sinensis. The sequence continues at coordinate 44,344 of NW_026111317.1, read as the reverse complement.
GAAGCAGATATTAATGAGGAAAATGACATATGAAGGTTACAATTATATGAAAATCGGTTTTTATGTAGCGTACTCAGTTTCAGAGCTTGAAAAACGACGAAAAAACAATGATAATATATTTTTGAGCAGTGGAAATTATTAGAAGCTGAGATTAATAAGTAAAATTGCATATGAAGGTTTATATCATATGAAGATCAGTTTTTATGTAGCGTACTAAGATTCAGGGTTTAAAAAAATAACTAAAAACTAATGATACTAAATTTTTTGAGCAGTGGAAATTATTAAAAGCAGAAATTAATAAGTAAAATAGTATATGAAGGTTTATATTAAATGAAGATCAGTTTTTATGTAGCGTACTAAGTTTCAGAGCTTAAAAAAGAAGTAAAACTAATGATAATATATTTTTGAGCAATGGAAATTATTAGAAACAGGAATTAATAAGTAAAATGGCATATGAAGGTAGAAATCGTAATATCAAATCGAGTATTTACGGTGCGTACTCAGTTTCAGAGCTTAAAAAAGGACGGAAAACTAATGATAATATATTTTTGAGCAGTGGAAATTATTAGAAGCAGATATTAATGAGGAAAATGACATATGAAGGTTAAAATTATATAAAAATCAGTTTTTATGTAGCGTACTCAGTTTCAGAGCTTAAAAATAGACGAAAAAACAAAGATAATATATTTTTGAGCAGTGGAAATTATTAGAAGCTGAAATTAATAATTAAATTGCACATGAAGGTTTGAATTACATGAAGTTCGTTTTTTTATGTAGCGGATTTAGGTTCAGAGCTTAAAAAAAACTAAAAACTAATGATAATATATGATTGAGCAGTGGGAATTATTGGAAGAAGAAATTAATAAGTAAAATGGCAAATATAGGTACAAATTATAATATTAAATATATATCACTTTAATTCACGGTACGTAATGAAATCCTGTATAACGAGCATTTATTTATGTTTTTTTCATCAGTCCGGCCAAGAATTATTGATGTCCTCCACACCATAACCGTCCAATATGTTTTTTCTTAACTAACTTTTGATCATCGTAGCGGCCTCTAAATTAACTCAATATTTTTTATAAAGCGTACTTAGTTTAAGAGGTTTAAAAAGGACGAGAAACTAATTAAGATTTTTTTGAGCAGTGGGAATTATCAAAACCAGAAATTAAGAAGGAAAATGGCATATGAAAGTTTAAATTGTAATATAAAAATTGGTTTTTATGTAGCGTACTCAGTTTCAGAGTTTAAAAGAGAAATAAAAACTAATGATAATATATTTTTGAGCAGTGGAAATTATTAGAAACAGGAATTAATAAGTAAAATAGCATATGAAGGTTTATATTAAATGAAGATCAGTTTTTATGTAGCGTACTAAGTTTCAGAGCGTAAAAAAAGAAGTAAAACTAATGATAATATATTTTTGAGCAATGGAAATTATTAGAAACAGGAATTAATAAGTAAAATTGCATATGAAGGTTTATATTATATGAAGATCAGTTTTTATGTAGCGTACTCAGTTTCAGAGTTTAAAAGAGAATTAAAAACTATTGATAATATATTTTTTGAGCAGTGGAAATTATTAAAAGCTGAAATTAAGAAGGAAAATGGCATATGAAGGTTTAAATTATATGAAGATCATTTTTAATTATGCGTACTTAGTTTCACAGGTTTAAAAAAGCCGAAAAACTAATGATAATATAATTTTCAGCATTAGAAATTATTAGAAAGAGAAATTAATGAGGAAAATGACATATGAAGGTTTAAATTATATGAATATCATTTTTTATTATGCGAACTCAGTTTCAGAGCTTAAAATGGACGAAAATCTAATGAAAATATATTTTTGACCCGTAGAAATTATTAGAAGCTGAAATTAATAAGTAAAATTGCATATGCAGGTTGATATCATATGAAGATCAGTTTTTATGTAGCGCACTAAGTTTCATAGTTTAAAAAAGAACTAAAAACTAATGATAATATATTTTTTGAGCAGTGGAAATTATTAAAAGCAGAAATTAATAGATAAAAAAGCATAAGAAGGTTTATATTATAATATGAAGATCATTTTTTATTATGCGTACTCAGTTTCAGAGCTTAAAATGGACTAAAAATTAGTGAAAATATATTTTGAGCAGTGGAATTTATAAGAAGCAGATATTAATGGGGAAAATGACATATGAATGTTAGAATTATATGAAAATCGGTTTTTATGTAGCGTACTCAGTTTCAGAGCTTGAAAAACGACGAAAAAACAATGATAATATATTTTTGAGCAGTGGAAATTATTAGATGTTGAAATTAATAACTAAAATTGCTCATGAAGGTTTATATCATATAAAGATCAGTTTTTATTATGCGTACTCAGTTTCAGAACTTAAAAAAGAAGTAAAACTAATGATAATATATTTTTGAGCATTATAAATTATTAGAAGGAGAAATTCATGAAGAAAATGACATATGAAGGTTTAAATTATATGAAGATCATTTTTTATTATGCGTACGTAGTTTCAGAGGTTTAAAAAAGACGAAAAATTAATAATAATATATTTTTCAGCATTAGAAATTATTAGAAAGAGAAATTAATGAGGAAAATGACATATGAATGTTTAAATTATATGAAGATAATTTCTTATCATGCGAACTCAGTTTCAGAGCTTAAAATGGACGAAAAAGTAATGAAAAAATATTTTTGAGCTGTGGAAATTATTAGAAGCTAAAATTAATAAGTAAAATTGCTTATGAAGGTTTATATCATATAAAGATCAGTTTTATGTAGCGTACTTAGTTTCAGAGTTTAAAAGGAATAAAAACTAATGATAATATATTTTTTAAGCAGTGGAAATTAATAAAAGCTGAAATTAAAAAGCACAATGGCATATGAAGGTTTAAACTAAATGAAGATCTTTTTTGATTATGCGTACTTAGTTTCAGAGGTTTAAAAAAGACGAAAAACTAATGATAATATATTTTTCAGCATTAGAAATTCTTAGAAGGATAAATTAATGAGGAAAATGACATATGAAGGTTTAAATTATATGAAGATCATTTTTTATTATGCGTATTCAGTTTCAGAGCTTAAAATGGACGAAAAACTAATGAAAAAATATTTTTGAGCAATGGATATTATAAGAAGCAGATATTAATGAGAAAAATGACATATGAAGGTTACAATTATATGAAAATCGGTTTTTATGTAGCGTACTCAGTTTCAGAGCTTGAATAACGACGAAAAAACAATGATAATATATTTTTGAGCAGTGGAAATAATTAGAAGCTGAGATTAATAAGTAAAATTGCATATGAAGGTTTATATCATATGAAGATCAGTTTTTATGTAGCGTACTAAGATTCAGGGTTTAAAAAAATAACTAAAAACTAATGATACTAAATTTTTTGACCAGTGGAAATTATTAAAAGCAGAAATTAATAAGTAAAATAGTATATGAAGGTTTATATTAAATGAAGATCATTTTCTATTATGCGTCCTTAGTTTCAGAGGTTTAAAAAAGACGAAAAACTAATGATAATATATTTTTGAGCATTATAAATTATTAGAAGGAGAAATTCATGAAGAAAATGACATATGAAGGTTTAAATTATATGAAGATCATTTTTTATTATGCGTACGTAGTTTCAGAGGTTTAAAAAAGACGAAAAATTAATAATAATATATTTTTCAGCATTAGAAATTATTAGAAAGAGAAATTAATGAGGAAAATGACATATGAATGTTTAAATTATATGAAGATAATTTCTTATCATGCGAACTCAGTTTCAGAGCTTAAAATGGACGAAAAAGTAATGAAAAAATATTTTTGAGCTGTGGAAATTATTAGAAGCTAAAATTAATAAGTAAAATTGCTTATGAAGGTTTATATCATATAAAGATCAGTTTTTATGTAGCGTACTTAGTTTCAGAGTTTAAAAGAGAATTAAAAACTAATGATAATATATTTTTTGAGCAGTGGAAATTATTAAAAGCTGAAATTAAAAAGCACAATAGCATATGAAGGTTTAAATTAAATGAAGATCTTTTTTGATTATGCGTACTTAGTTTCAGAGGTTTGAAAAAGACGAAAAACTAATGATAATATATTTTTCAACATTAGAAATTATTAGAAGGATAAATTAATGAGGAAAATGACATATGAAGGTTTAAATTATATGAAGATCATTTGTTATTATGCGTATTCAGTTTCAGAGCTTAAAATGGACGAAAAACTAATGAAAATATATTTTTGAGCAGTGGATATTATAAGAAGCAGATATTAATGAGAAAAATGACATATGAAGGTTACAATTATATGAAAATCGGTTTTTATGTAGCGTACTCAGTTTCAGAGCTTGAATAACGACGAAAAAACAATGATAATATATTTTTGAGCAGTGGAAATTATTAGAAGCTGAGATTAATAAGTAAAATTGCATATGAAGGTTTATATCATATGAAGATCAGTTTTTATGTAGCGTACTAAGATTCAGGGTTTAAAAAAATAACTAAAAACTAATGATACTAAATTTTTTGACCAGTGGAAATTATTAAAAGCAGAAATTAATAAGTAAAATAGTATATGAAGGTTTATATTAAATGAAGATCAGTTTTTATGTAGCGTACTCAGTTTCAGAGCTTAAAAAAGAAGTAAAACTAATGATAATATATTTTTGAGCAGTGGAAATTATTAGAAACAGAAATTAATAAGTAAAATGGCATATGAAGGTAGAAATCGTAATATCAAATCGAGTATTTACGGTGCGTACTCAGTTTCAGAGCTTAAAAAAGGACGAAAAACTAATGATAATATATTTTTAAAGCAGTGGAAATTATTAGAAGCAGATATTAATTAGGAAAATGACATATGAAGGTTAAAATTACATAAAAATCGGTTTTTATGTAGCGTACTCAGTTTCAGAGCTTAAAAATGGACGAAAAAACAATGATAATATATTTTTGAGCAGTGGAAATTATTAGAAGCTGAAAATAATTAGTAAAATGACATATGAAGGTTTATATTATATGAAGATCAGTTTTTATGTAGCGTATTTAGTTTCAGAGCTTAAAAAAGAAAAAAACTAATGATAATATATCATTGAGCAGTGGAAATTATTGGAAGAAGAAATTAAGTAAAATGGCATATATAGGTTAAAACGGTAATATTAAATATATATCGTACTAGTTTCACAGTAATGAATGAACTGTAAACGAATTTATATGTTTTTCATCAGTCCGGCAAAATTATTGATGTCCTCCACACCATAATCGTCCAATATGTTTTTCTTAATTATCTTTTGATCATCGTAGCGGCCTCTAAATTAACTCAATATTTTTTTATAAAGCGTACTTAGTTTAAGAGGTTAAAAAGGACGAGAAATTAATAATAAGATTTTTTGAGCAGTGGGAATAATTAGAAGCAGAAATTGATAAGGAAAATGGCATATGAAAGTTTAAATTGTAATATAAAAATTGTTTTTTTATGTAGCGTACTCAGTTTCAGAGTTTAAAAGAGAATTAAAAACTAATGATAATATATTTTTTGAGCAGTGGAAATTATTAGAAGCTGAAATTAATAAGTAAAATTGCATATGAAGGTTTATATCATATGAAGATCAGTTTTTATGTAGCGTACTAAGATTCAGAGTTTAAAAAAAGAACTAAAAACTAATGATAATATATTTTTGAGCAATGGAAATTATTAGAACTAGGAATTAATAAGTAAAATTGCATATGAAGGTTTATATCATATGAATACCAGTTTTTATATAGCGTACTAAGTCTCAGAGTTTAAAAAAAGAAGTAAAACTAATGATAATATATTTTTGAGCAATGGAAATTATTAGAAGGAGAAATTAATAAGTAAAAAAGCATATGAAGGTTTAAATTATATGAAGAGCATTTTTTATTATGCGTACTTAGTTTCACAGGTTTAAAAAAGCCGAAAAACTAATGATAATATAATTTTCAGAATTAGAAATTATTAGAAAGAGAAATTAATGAGGAAAATGACATATGAAGGTTTAAATTATATGAATTTCATTTTTTATTATGCGAACTCAGTTTCAGAACTTAAAATGGACGAAAATCTAATGAAAATATATTTTTGACCCGTAAATTATTAGAAGCTTAGATTAATAAGTAAAATTGCATATGAAGGTTTATATTATATGAAGATCAGTTTTATGTAGCGCACTAAGTTTCATAGTTTGAAAAAGAACTAAAAACTAATGATAATATATTTTTTGAGCAGTGGAAATTATTAAAAGCAGAAATTAATAGATAAAAAAGCATAAGAAGGTTTAAATTATATGAAGATCATTTTTTATTATGCGTACTCAGTTTCAGAGCTTAAAATGGACGAAAAACTAGTGAAAATATATTTTGAGCAGTGGAATTTATAAGAAGCAGATATTAATGGGGAAAATGACATATGAATGTTAGAATTATATGAAAATCGGTTTTTATGTAGCGTACTCAGTTTCAGAGCTTGAAAAACGACGAAAAAACAATGATAATATATTTTTGAGCAGTGGAAATTATTAGATGTTGAAATTAATAACTAAAATTGCTCATGAAGGTTTATATCATATAAAGATCAGTTTTTATTATGCGTACTCAGTTTCAGAACTTAAAAAAAGAAGTAAAACTAATGATAATATATTTTTGAGCATTAGAAATTATTAGGAGAAATTACTGAGGAAAATGACATATGAAGATTTAAATTATATGAAGATCATTTTCTATTATGCGTACTTAGTTTCAGAGGTTTAAAAAAGACGAAAAACTAATGATAATATATTTTTGAGCATTATAAATTATTAGAAGGAGAAATTCATGAGGAAAATGACATATGAAGGTTTAAATTATATGAAGATCATTTTTTATTATGCGTACGTAGTTTCAGAGGTTTAAAAAAGACGAAAAATTAATAATAATATATTTTTCAGCATTAGAAATTATTAGAAAGAAATTAATGAGGAAAATGACATATGAATGTTTAAATTATATGAAGATAATTTCTTATCATGCGAACTCAGTTTCAGAGCTTAAAATGGACGAAAAAGTAATGAAAAAATATTTTTGAGCTGTGGAAATTATTAGAAGCTAAAATTAATAAGTAAAATTGCTTATGAAGGTTTATATCATATAAAGATCAGTTTTTATGTAGCGTACTTAGTTTCAGAGTTTAAAAGAGAATTAAAAACTAATGATAATATATTTTTTGAGCATTGGAAATTATTAAAAGCTGAAATTAAAAAGCACAATAGCATATGAAGGTTTAAATTAAATGAAGATCTTTTTTGATTATGCGTACTTAGTTTCAGAGGTTTGAAAAAGACGAAAAACTAATGATAATATATTTTTCAGCATTAGAAATTATTAGAAGGATAAATTAATGAGGAAAATGACATATGAAGGTTTAAATTATATGAAGATCATTTTTTATTATGCGTATTCAGTTTCAGAGCTTAAAATGGACGAAAAACTAATGAAAATATATTTTTGAGCAGTGGAAATTATAAGAAGCAGATATTAATGAGGAAAATGACATATGAAGGTTACAATTATATGAAAATCGGTTTTTATGTAGCGTACTCAGTTTCAGAGCTTGAAAAACGACGAAAAAACAATGATAATATATTTTTGAGCAGTGGAAATTATTAAAAGCAGAAATTAATAAGTAAAATAGCATATGAAGGTTTATATTAAATGAAGATCAGTTTTTATGTAGCGTACTAAGTTTCAGAGCTTAAAAAAAGAAGTAAAACTAATGATAATATATTTTTGAGCAATGGAAATTATTAGAAACAGGAATTAATAAGTAAAATTGCATATGAAGGTTTATATCATATGAAGATCAGTTTTTATGTAGCGTACTAAGTTTCAGAGCTTAAAGAGAATTAAAACTAATGATAATATATTTTTGAGCATTAGAAATTATTAAAAGGAGAAATTAATGAGGAAAATGACATATGAAGGTTTAAATTATATGAAGATAATTTTTTATTATGCGTACTTAGTTTCATAGGTTTAAAACAGACGAAAAACTAATGATTATATATTTTTCAGCATTAAAAAATATTAGGAGAAATTAAGAAGGAAAATGACGTATGAAGGTTTGAATTATAAGATCATTTTTTATTATGCGAATTCAGTTTCAGAGCTTTAAATGGACGAAAAACTAATGAAAAAATATTTTTGAGTTGTGGAAATTATTAGAAGCTGAATTTAATAAGTAAAATTGCATATGAAGATCAGTTTTTATGTACCGTACAAAGTTTCATAGTTTAAAAAAGAACTAAAAACTAATGATAATATATTTTTGACCCGTAGAAATTATTAAAAGCAGAAATTAATAGATAAAATAGCATAAGAAGGTTTAAATTATATGAAGATCATTTTTTATTATGCGTACTCAGTTTCAGAGCTTAAAATGGACGAAAAACTAATGAAAATATATTTTTGAGCAGTGGAAATTATAAGAAGCAGATATTAATGAGGAAAATGACATATGAAGGTTACAATTATATGAAAATCGGTTTTTATGTAGCGTACTCAGTTTCAGAGCTTGAAAAACGACGAAAAAACAATGATAATATATTTTTGAGCAGTGGAAATTATTAGATGTTGAAATTAATAACTAAAATTGCATATGAAGGTTTATATCATATGAAGATCAGTTTTTATGTAGCGTACTCAGTTTCAGAGCTTAAAAAAGAAGTAAAACTAATGATAATATATTTTTGAGCAGTGGAAATTATTAGAAGGAGAAATTACTGAGGAAAATGACATATGAAGATTTAAATTATATGAAGATCATTTTCTATTATGCGTACTTAGTTTCAGAGGTTTAAAAAAGACGAAAAACTAATGATAATATATTTTTGAGCATTATAAATTATTAGAAGGAGAAATTCATGAGGAAAATGACATATGAAGGTTTAAATTATATGAAGATCATTTTTTATTATGCGTACTTAGTTTCAGAGGTTTAAAAAAGACGAAAAACTAATGATAATATATTTTTCAGCATTAGAAATTATTAGAAGGAGAAATTAATGAGGAAAATGACATATGAAGGTTTAAATTATATGAAGATCATTTTTATTATGCGAACTCAGTTTCAGAGCTTAAAATGGACGAAAAACTAATGAAAAAATATTTTTGAGCAGTGGAAATTATTAGAAGCTGAAATTAATAAGTAAAATTGCATATGAAGGTTGATATCATATGAAGATCAGTTTTTATGTAGCGTACTCAGTTTCAAAGCTTGAAAAAGTACGAAAAAACAATGATAATATATTTTAGAGCAGTGGAAATTATTAGAAGCTGAAATTAAAAAGCACAATGGCATATGAAGGTTTAAATTAAATGAAGATCTTTTTTGATTATGCGTACTTAGTTTCAGAGGTTTGAAAAAGACGAAAAACTAATGATAATATATTTTTCAGCATTAGAAATTATTAGAAGGATAAATTAATGAGGAAAATGACATATGAAGGTTTAAATTATATGAAGATCATTTTTTATTATGCGTACTCAGTTTCAGAGCTTAAAAAGGACGAAAAAGTAATGATATTATATTTTTGAGCATTAGAAATTATTAAAAGCTGAAATTAATGAGGAAAATGACATATGAAGGTTAAAATTATATGAAAATCGGTTTTTATGTAGCGTACTCAGTTTCAGAGCTTGAAGAACGACGAAAAAACAATGATAATATATTTTTGAGCAGTGGAAATTATTATAAGCATAAATTAATAAGTAAAATAGCATATGAAGGTTTATATTAAATGAAGATCAGTTTTTATGTAGCGTACTAAGTTTCAGAGCGTAAAAAAAGAAGTAAAACTAATGATAATATATTTTTGAGCAATGGAAATTATTAGAAACAGGAATTAATAAGTAAAATTGCATATGAAGGTTTATATTATATGAAGATCAGATTTTATGCAGCGTACTCAGTTTCAGAGTTTAAAAGAGAATTAAAAACTATTGATGATATATTTTTTGAGCAGTGGAAATTATTAAAAGCTGAAATTAAGAAGGAAAATGGCATATGAAGGTTTAAATTATATGAAGATCATTTTTAATGATGCGTACTTAGTTTCACAGGTTTAAAAAAAGCCGAAAAACTAATGATAATATGATTTTCAGCATTAGAAATTATTAGAAAGAGAAATTAATGAGGAAAATGACATATGAAGGTTTAAATTATATGAATATCATTTTTTATTATGCGAACTCAGTTTCAGAGCTTAAAATGGACGAAAATCTAATGAAAATATATTTTTGACCCGTAGAAATTATTAGAAGCTGAAATTAATAAGTAAAATTGCATATGCAGGTTGATATCATATGAAGATCAGTTTTTATGTAGCGCACTAAGTTTCATAGTTTAAAAAAGAACTAAAAACTAATGATAATATATTTTTTGAGCAGTGGAAATTATTAAAAGCTGAAATTAATAGATAAAAAAGCATAAGAAGGTTTAAATTATATGAAGATCATTTTTTATTATGCGTACTCAGTTTCAGAGCTTAAAATGGACGAAAAACTAGTGAAAATATATTTTGAGCAGTGGAATTTATAAGAAGCAGATATTAATGGGGAAAATGACATATGAATGTTAGAATTATATGAAAATCGGTTTTTATGTAGCGTACTCAGTTTCAGAGCTTGAAAAACGACGAAAAAACAATGATAATATATTTTTGAGCAGTGGAAATTATTAGATGTTGAAATTAATAACTAAAATTGCTCATGGAGGTTTATATCATATAAAGATCAGTTTTTATTATGCGTACTCAGTTTCAGAACTTAAAAAAGAAGTAAAACTAATGATAATATATTTTTGAGCATTAGAAATTATTAGGAGAAATTACTGAGGAAAATGACATATGAAGATTTAAATTATATGAAGATCATTTTCTATTATGCGTACTTAGTTTCAGAGGTTTAAAAAAGACGAAAAACTAATGATAATATATTTTTGAGCATTATAAATTATTAGAAGGAGAAATTCATGAAGAAAATGACATATGAAGGTTTAAATTATATGAAGATCATTTTTTATTATGCGTACGTAGTTTCAGAGGTTTAAAAAAGACGAAAAATTAATAATAATATATTTTTCAGCATTAGAAATTATTAGAAAGAGAAATTAATGAGGAAAATGACATATGAATGTTTAAATTATATGAAGATAATTTCTTATCATGCGAACTCAGTTTCAGAGCTTAAAATGGACGAAAAAGTAATGAAAAAATATTTTTGAGCTGTGGAAATTATTAGAAGCTAAAATTAATAAGTAAAATTGCTTATGAAGGTTTATATCATATAAAGATCAGTTTTTATGTAGCGTACTTAGTTTCAGAGTTTAAAAGAGAATTAAAAACTAATGATAATATATTTTTTGAGCATTGGAAATTATTAAAAGCTGAAATTAAAAAGCACAATAGCATATGAAGGTTTAAATTAAATGAAGATCTTTTTTGATTATGCGTACTTAGTTTCAGAGGTTTGAAAAAGACGAAAAACTTATGATAATATATTTTTCATCATGAGAAATTATTAGAAGGATAAATTAATGAGGAAAATGACATATGAAGGTTTAAATTATATGAAGATCATTTTTTATTATGCGTATTCAGTTTCAGAGCTTAAAATGGACGAAAAACTAATGAAAATATATTTTTGAGCAGTGGATATTATAAGAAGCAGATATTAATGAGAAAAATTACATATGAAGGTTACAATTATATGAAAATCGGTTTTTATGTAGCGTACTCAGTTTCAGAGCTTGAATAACGACGAAAAAACAATGATAATATATTTTTGAGCAGTGGAAATTATTAGAAGCTGAGATTAATAAGTAAAATTGCATATGAAGGTTTATATCATATGAAGATCAGTTTTTATGTAGCGTACTAAGATTCAGGGTTTAAAAAAATAACTAAAAACTAATGATACTAAATTTTTTGACCAGAGGAAATTATTAAAAGCAGAAATTAATAAGTAAAATAGTATATGAAGGTTTATATTAAATGAAGATCAGTTTTTATGTAGCGTACTAAGTTTCAGAGCTTAAAAAAGAAGTAAAACTAATGATAATATATTTTTGAGCAATGGAAATTATTAGAAACAGGAATTAATAAGTAAAATGGCATATGAAGGTAGAAATCGTAATATCAAATCGAGTATTTACGGTGCGTACTCAGTTTCAGAGCTTAAAAAAGGACGGAAAACTAATGATAATATATTTTTGAGCAGTGGAAATTATTAGAAGCAGATATTAATGAGGAAAATGACATATGAAGGTTAAAATAATATAAAAATCAGTTTTTATGTAGCGTACTCAGTTTCTGAGCTTAAAAATAGACGAAAAAACAAATATAATATATTTTTGAGCAGTGGAAATTATTAGAAGCTGAAATTAATAATTAAATTGCATATGAAGGTTTATATTATATGAAGATCAGTTTTTATGTACCGTACTTAGTTTCAGAGCTTAAAAAAAGAAGTAAAAACTAATGATAATATATCACTGAGCAGTGGGAATTATTGGAAGAAGAAATTAAGTAAAATGGCATATATAGGTAGAAACGATAATATTAAATATATATCACTTTAATTCACGGTACGTAATGAAATCCTGTATAACGAGCATTTATTTATGTTTTTTTCATCAGTCCGGCCAAGAATTATTGATGTCCTCCACACCATAACCGTCCAATATGTTTTTTCTTAACTATCTTTTGATCATCGTAGCGGCCTCTAAATTAACTCAATATTTTTTTATAAAGCGTACTTAGTTTAAGAGGTTTAAAAAGGACGAGAAACTAATTAAGAAGATTTTTTGAGCAGTGGGAATTATTAAAAGCAGAAATTAAGAAGGAAAATGGCGTATGAAAGTTTAAATTGTAATATGAAAATTAGCTTTTATGTAGCGTACTCAGTTTCAGAGTTTAAAAGAGAATTAAAAACTAATGATAATATATTTTTTGAGCAGTGGAAATTATTATAAGCATAAATTAATAAGTAAAATAGCATATGAACGTTTATATTAAATGAAGATCAGTTTTTTGTAGCGTACTAAGTTTCAGAGCGTAAATAAAGAAGTAAAACTAATGAAAAAATATTTTTGAGCAATGGAAATTATTAGAAACAGGAATTAATAAGTAAAATTGCATATGAAGGTTTATATTATATGAAGATCAGATTTTATGTAGCGTACTCAGTTTCAGAGTTTAAAAGAGAATTAAAAACTAATGATAATATATTTTTTGAGCAGTGGAAATTAATAAAAGCTGAAATTAAGAAGGAAAATGGCATATGAAGGTTTAAATTACATGAAGATCATTTTTAATTATGCGTACTTAGTTTCACAGGTTTAAAAAAGCCGAAAAACTAATGACAATATAATTTTCAGCATTAGAAATTATTAGAAAGAGAAATTAATGAGGAAAATGACATATGAAGGTTTAAATTATATGAAGATCATTTTTTATTATGCGAACTCAGTTTCAGAGCTTAAAATGGACGAAAAACTAATGAAAATATATTTTTGACCAGTGGAAATTATTAGAAGCTGAAATTGATAAGTAAAATTGCATATGAAGGTTTATATTATATGAAAATCAGTTTTTATATAGCATACTCAGTTTCAGAGCTTAAAAAAGAAGTAAAACTAATGATAATATATTTTTGAGCAATGGAAATTATTAGAAACAGAAATTAATAAGTAAAATAGCATATGAAGGTTTAAATTATATGAAGATCATTTTTAATTATGCGTACTTAGTTTCAGAGGTTTAAAAAAGACGAAAAACTAATGATAATATATTTTTGAGCATTATAAATTATTAGAAGGAGAAATTCATGAGGAAAATGACATATGAATGTTTAAATTATATGAAGATAATTTTTTATCATGCGAACTCAGTTTCAGAGCTTAAAATGGACGAAAAACTAATGAAAAAATATTTTTGAGCAGTGGAAATTATTAGAAGCTGAAATTAATAAGTAAAATTGCTTATGAAGGTTTATATCATATGAAGATCAGTTTTTATGTAGCGTACTAAGTTTCAGAGTTTAAAAGAGAATTAAAAACTAATGATAATATATTTTTTGAGCAGTGGAAATTATTAAAAGCTGAAATTAAAAAGCACAATGGCATATGAAGGTTTAAATTAAATGAAGATCTTTTTTGATTATGCGTACTTAGTTTCAGAGGTTTGAAAAAGACGAAAACCTAATGATAATATATTTTTGAGCATTAGAAATTATTAGAAGGATAAATTAATGAGGAAAATGACATGTGAAGATTTAAATTATATGAAGATCATTTTTTATTATGCGTATTCAGTTTCAGAGCTTGAAAAACGACGAAAAAACAATGATAATATATTTTTGAGCAGTGGAAATTATTAGATGTTGTAATTAATAAATAAAATTGCATATGAAGGTTTATATCATATGAAGATCAGTTTTTATGTAGCGTACTCAGTTTCAGAGCTTAAAAAAGAAGTAAAACTAATGATAATATATTTTTGAGCAATGGAAATTATTAGAAGCTGAAATTAATAAGTAAAATTGCATATGAAGGTTTATTTCATATGGAGATCAGTTTTTATGTAGCGTACTAAGATTCAGGGTTTAAAAAAATAACTAAAAACTAATGATACTAAATTTTTTGAGCAGTGGAAGTTATTAAAAGCAGAAATTAATAAGGAAAATAGCATATGAAGGTTTATATTAAATGAAGATCAGTTTTTATGTAGCGTACTAAGTTTCAGAGCTTAAAAAAAGAAGTAAAACTAATGATAATATATTTTTGAGCAATGGAAATTATTAGAAACAGGAATTAATAAGTAAAATTGCATATGAAGGTTTATATTATATGAAGATCAGTTTTTATGTAGCGTACTTAGTTTCAGAGCTTAAAAAAGAAGTAAAACTAATGATAATATATTTTTGAGCAATGGAAATTATTAGAAACAGGAATTAATAATTAAATTGCATTTGAAGGTTTATATTATATGAAGATCAGTTTTTATGTACCGTACTTAGTTTCAGAGCTTAAAAAAAGAAGTAAAAACAAATGATATTTTAACATTGAGCATTGGGAATTATTGGAAGACGAAATTAAGTAAAATGGCATATATAGGTAGAAGCGATAATATTAAATATATATCACTTTAATTCACGGTACGTAATGAAATCCTGTATAACGAGCATTTATTTATGTTTTTTTCATCAGTCCGGCCAAGAATTATTGATGTCCTCCACACCATAACCGTCCAATATGTTTTTTCTTAACTATCTTTTGATCATCGTAGCGGCCTCTAAATTAACTCAATATTTTTTATAAAGCGTACTTAGTTTAAGAGGTTTAAAAAGGACGAGAAACTAATGATAATATATTTTTCAGCAGTGGGAATTATTAGAAGCTGAAATTAATAAGTAAAATGGCATATGAAGGTTTATATCATATGAAGATCAGTTTTTATGTAGCGTACTAAGATTCAGAGTTTAAAAAAAGAGCTAAAAACTAATGATAATATATTTTTTGAGCAGTGGAAATTATTAAAAGCAGAAATTAATAAGTAAAAAAGCATATGAAGGTTTAAATTATATGAAGATCATTTTTTATTATGCGTACTTAGTTTCAGAGGTTTAAAAAAGGACAAAAAACTAATGATAATATATTTTTGAGCAGTGGAAATTATTAGAAGCAGAAATTAATTAGTAAAATAAGGCGAGTATAAAAATAGGTCAAAGCGGTTGTTATGAATGTTTACTAAGCTTAACTTCATTTGGATTATATTTACAGAATTACCATGGCGTTGAAGAAATAACAGCTGACATAAAATTCTCCTGAACACGATAATATTATCAGAGTTTAGGTAATACGAAAAGGTGGAAACACAATTACTATATTATGTTGTAAACACACACACACACACACACACACGCATATATATATATATATATATATATATATATATATATATATATATATATATATATATATATATATATATATATATATATATATATATATATATATATATATATATATATATATATATATATATATATATATATATATATATATATATATATATATATATATATATATATATATATATATATATATATATATATATATATATATATATATATATATATATATATATATATATATATATATATATATATATATATATATATATATATATATATATATATATATAGTTAGTTGCGGTAGAGATATTTAATAAATAAATGGATGTACAAGGAATAGGATAGCGTTTAGATAGATGATCAGTTGCTAAGAAAAATACTGCAGCGTTAGAGAAATTTACAGAAGGAAAAAGCCTAATAAATAAAAGGAGGTTGAAAGAAGAGAATAGCGTATATATATATATATATATATATATATATATATATATATATATATATATATATATATATATATATATATATATATATATAATTAAAGACAGTGTGGGTCCGCCCGGAGCCAGCGTTACAGTTCTAGGGTTAAAAAGGACGAAAAATTAATGATAATATATTTTTGAGCAGTGAGAAATCTGAGAAGAAGAGATTAATGAGGAAAATGGCATATGAAGGTTAAAATTGTTATATGAAATCCGCTTGTATGTAGCGCACTCAGTTTCATAGCTTAAAAAGGACTAAAAACTAATGATAATACATTATTGAGCGGTGGAAATTATTGGAAGCAGATATTAATTAGTAAAATGGCATATAAAGGTAGAAATTAAAACATGAAATCCAGTATTTACGGTGCGCACTCTGTTTCAGAGCTTAAAAAAGGACG
>NW_026111317.1:12500-22500 GCF_024679095.1 Eriocheir sinensis | reverse complement strand
ATCTAATCTATTTTTGAATGTGACAATTGTATCGGCACTCACCACGTGACTGCTAAGCCTATTCCACTCATCCACCACTCTGTTAGTAAATCAACTTTTGCCTATGTCCCTGTTGAATCGGAATTTATCCAGTTTAAACCCATTACTTCGTGTCCTACCCGGTTCTCTTACTAACAAAACCTTATGAATATCTCCCTTATTCCAAGTGGGGTCTGACTAAACTATTGTAGAGCGGAAGTATTACATCTTTATTGTTGAATAAAAAGTTTCTTTTAATGAAGCAGAATATTCTGTTCGCTTTATTTAGAGGAGGAGGAGGAGGAGGAGAAATGAATAGTACAGTACCATAAAGGAGGAAGAGTCGGAGGAGGAGGAGGAGGAGGAAGAGGAAAAGGAGACAAAAGGTTATGGTGGAAAATGTTTTAGGACACCGAAACAGCAAAACAAACAGCCCCTTCATCTTACCTTCATGCCGGGCAGGTGAACACAGGGGCGTGTGTGCGTGCGTGCGTGTGTCCAGGTGTACCTTCCCAGGTAATTAATGAGCGGTGCAGGACAGCGGCGGGCCACTCACCTGTACGAGACACAGGTAAGGACAGGTGAGGGAATGGAGGGAAAGGCGATGTATAGGGAGGGGTGGGGGGAAGGGGGGGAAGGGGGGGGGGTGCTGGTGCTGGTGGTAGTAGTAGTAGTAGTAGTAGTAGTAGTAGTAGTAGTAGTAGTAGTAGTAGTAGTAGTAGTAGTAGTAGTAGTAGTATAACAATAACAATAGCAACAACAACAACAACAACAACAGCAACACTACTAACCCCCACCTGCCCACCTAAGCTTAACTCCCCCACCCACCCACCTAAGCTTAACTCCCCCACCTGCCCACCTAAGCTTAACTCCCCCACCCACCCACCTAAGCTTAACTCCCCCACCCACCCACCTAAGCTTAACTGCCCCACCCACCCACCTAAGCTTAACTCCCCCACCCACCCACCTAAGCTTAACTCCCCCACCCACCCACCTAAGCTTAACTCCCCCACCCACCCACCTAAACTTAACTCCCCCACCCACCCACCTAAGCTTAACTCCCCCACCCACCCACCTAAGCTTAACTCCCTCACCCACCTAAGCTTAACTCCCCCACCCGCCCACCTGGCCTTCAGTCGGGCAATAACTGCATAACGTTTCAGTAAAGTTATATTGACGAGCCTTAATATTTTAATGGGAGACTCAACAATTCCAGAGTTATATATCTAAACCCTCCATGAGTTCTCTTTTCTCCCTCGTGAACATCCCGAGCATCATCTCCGAGGGCAAATATGGCGCTGCTTACATCACGAGTCGCCAGATTATCGTACTCGCAGCATCACATATTTACCAGCCTCTCCCTCATAAATATCACCAGGAAACAGGAATGATAAACCATCTCAACAATAAGTACACATAAATCTCGTTATTATAGCCCAGGAAACAGTTTTTGGGATGGAAATCGGGATATATGAGAAACTGAGTACGACAATCTGGCAACGGTGGCCTGGTATCGTATGCACCCGGCAAAACAAACACCAACAACCCTTTGCTTATAGACATACAGCTATTCCACTGCATATTTTAACGGCGGCTGTGTCTCCCATACATGTGTCCTCTCTATGTGTGTGTCCGTGTCAGTGTGTGTCAGAGCGGGAGGGGTCAGAGAGGAGAGAGAGAGAGAGAGAGTGAAGTCGAGGCGGCCATATAGCCCCCTCGTCACACGCTGGTTGGACTGTGGTGTGTGTGTGTGTGCGGCAGTAAACACTATAATAAGCTGGTGGCCTGGTCTAATATTTAATCAAGATGCTAAGACAAACATCTCACCAACCTGGCTGAACGCGGGGTGGTCACTCGGCCATGTTTGTTTACAAGTGGGTGATCTTGATCCTGATCTTGATGTCACAGGTGGCTTGGGATTTCATCCAGCCAGGCCTTTGTATCGGCACCTCCTGGGAAGGAAAAACAGAACATACAGAAAATCGGTGTTCAGCTACTCGGGGCAAGATGTCATTGCCTACATCTTGCACGCCACACGCTCCCCAGGAACTCTCATCGCCTCAATCACTCGTCCACTCGTCTCTCCACTCAGCCCCAGCATCCACTCCTTCCATTCACTCCACGTCCCATCTCACTCAGAAACACCTCCATCATCTTCGTTCTTTCTGCTCTAGTTAAGTGTCTAAAAGCAGCAAATACAACGGTGCATACGATATTCTGGCAACCCAGGCTGTACCCATTCTTCCCAGATTGTCGTACTTAGCCTCATATGTTTTCCGATTTACCCCAAAAAGCTGTCTTCTCCACTCCAGTAACTACATATATTCATAGTTACCATTGAAAGGTTATATTATTAGTGTCTTTTTGCTATAGTTAAGTGTCTAGAAACAGCAAATTCAATGGTCCATACGATAATCTGACAACCCAGGCTGTACCCATTCTTACCAGATTGTCGTACTTAGCCTCATATGTTTTCCGCTGTACCCAAAAAACTGTCTTCTCCACTCAAGTAACTACATGTATTTATAGTTACCATTAATAGGTTATATTATTAGTGTCTTTTTGCTCTAGTTAAGCGTCTAAAAGCGGCAAATATAACGGTGCATACGATAATCTGGCAACCCAGGCTGTACCCATTCAACCCGTGTAGTGTAGAGTGCCTGGCTCGTGTGTGAGTGTTCTGTGTTGACCTGTGTTGACCTCCCCTGATCCCCCGCGCCCCCTATACTGACAGGCTGACCACAGGGGGCGAGGCTAGACATCCCTGGAAGCCTGTAAGTGGTTGAAAAAGCCTTAGTGTTGCGTGGGTTCTGGGAGAGGCCTTTTGACGGGGTTGTTTACATATCAGTGCGCCGCGGGAGACTCAGAAACGTTTTAATCGAGCAAATGTTTGAACGTTTGTATGGTGAAGGTAAAGGCTGGAGCATACGAGGAAAGGTTTGAACGTTTGTGTTTTGTGAAGGGCAAGGCTGGAGCATACGAGGAAAGGTTTGAACGTTTGTGTTTTGTGAAGGGCAAGGCTGGAGCATACGAGGAAAGGTTTGAACGTTTATGTGGTGAAGGGCAAGGCTGGAGCATACGAGGAAAGGTTTGAACGTTTGTGTGGTGAAGGGCAAGGCTGGGAGCATACGAGGAAAGATTTGAACGTTTATATAGTGAAGGGCAAGGCTGGAGCATACGAAGAAAGGTTTGAACGTTTGTATGGTGAAGGTTAAGTTTAATTACAGAAAAAAGTAGGAAGTTGACGTTTGGAAATGTGTGTGTGTGTGTGTGTGTGTGTGTGTGTGTGTGTGTGTGTGTTCGAAGTTAAGTAAGGAAAACATTATAAGTAAATCCATGACGATAAATATAACCCAATAGCCTAACCACGAAAGAGAGAGAGAGAGAGAGAGAGAGAGAGTGAGTAACTATGTCTTTACAGTGGAAGTTATGTAGCTTTATAAGTGTCGATAGATAGACAAACTCCAGTGAATGTGTCGATAATGAAAAAGAAATGAAATAAAATAAAATATCGCACAAAAATGAAAATAAAAGAAAGAAGATAACAAGACTACTAGCAAGAAAAGGAGGAACAGCAAAGAAGAGGAGGAGGAAGAGGAAGAAGAGGAAAATGCACACGGTTAGTTAGTAGCCTAGTCTATCGCGCACCCGCCTCACACACACCACGGGCTGAAGCGTGGGGTCTGTGTTAAGCCCTCACACCACCGGGCATTGTGTGTGCGTGTGTGTGTGTGTCTGTGTGTGTGTGTGTGTGAGGGGGTTCAGGGAGGATGGTCTCTCTCTCTCTCTCTCTCTCTCTCTCTCTCTCTCTCTCTCTCTCTCTCTCTCTCTCTCTCTGTGTGTGTGTGTGTGTGTGTGTGTGTGAGAGAGAGCGTTCAGGGAGGCTGGTCTCTCTCTCTCTCTCTCTCTCTCTCTCTCTCTCTCTCTATGATAAATTATTTCTGAGATTCATCAAAATTTCATTAAATCTACTTACGTGTGTGTGTGTGTGTGTGTGTGTGTGTGTGTGTGTGTGTGTGTGAGGGCGTTCAGGGCTCTCCTCACGAGCCTCCTGTGTGTTGTGTGTTGCGGGTCACCACCACCACCACCACCACGAAGACGACGAAAAGTAGGTGCCAGATGAATGATAATTGTTGATATTAGTTTCGGTGTGTTATTTCCTCTTCCTCGTGTCCCCGCTCTCACAGAAAATCCCCCCCAAATAAAGCGAGGAAAAAGCCAGTCCCAATTACACTGTGCTTGATATGTGTATGCCAATTGTCTGCCGAGTACCCTTTCCCCTTCGCGTCCTCCGCCCTTGATGCCTGAAGGAAAGGGGAAAAAGTCTGACCTCAAGATTAGGGTCTGTTTGGTTAGGTGTATTTCTCTTCCTTTCCCTTCGCCCATAAAACCAGTGGAGGAAGCCCCAGACGAGATTGCTCCTCCTTGTTGGCTCAGTAGGCATTGTTTTTGGCCTCATTTTCTTTATTTCATCCCAGTACTCATCGAGGGGGAGTGTTTGTGTATGTAGAAGTTTATATATTTTCCCTTGATGTCCTTTCATGGGCGTCAACAATCATAGGCGTCACACACACACACACACACACACACACACACACACACACTCACGTCAGGAGGGTACTGTACCTGCTGGCGAAAGCGGGTCCAACTCACTTTTGCCTGATGGGGATGCGAGTCTCGGTGAGCAGCAGCAGCAGGTGGTGGTGGTGGTGCGATATTATAATTGTCGACATGAAGCAAGGTTTGAGGAGTGTGTCAGGGGTACTATCCTACGACTTACTGGAGTGTCAAGAGTGAGATTACCTGCAGTATTATCACGATGTGCTGCAGGTGTAAAGGAGGACAATGACTTGTTTTATCTGCTATACAAAGGGCGACGCACGTCCGTCTGTGTCCTGTATAGACTTCCAAGGGGTGAGAGCTACATACACAGGCTTTATGGGTCGTATTACAAGACATTTCACTGCCCGAGAACACATATTTGACAAGGCTTGCGTATGAGCTGTGTGTATTTACAGTAGTAGTTTTATGACCCTGGTGGTACTGTGACCCTTCCTCTGTACCGTGAACCTGAAGAAACACGTATTTGACAAGGCTTTCGTAAGAGTTTGGGGCATTTCCAGGGATAGTTTTATGACCCTGGTTGTAGTCTGACCTTTCCTCTGTACCATGACCCTGAAGAAACACATATTTGACAAGGCTTGCGTATGAGCTGTGTGTATTTACAATAGTAGTTTTATGACCCTGGTGGTAGTGTGACCCTTCCTCTGTACCATGAACCTGAAGAAACACTCATTAGAACCCGACTGACCCCCTCATTGACCTACAGAAATAGCTGACGTGAGAATCCAAAGTGTCTTATAATACCGACCTATATGTTTTTTAAGCGTACTATGCTCCTGAGTAATCGTGGCACATAATATTTGGACACTAATATACTATTTTTTAAGTTGAATAATATAAACTATAAAAAATGGTCCAAACGTTGGGACCATCGGCGTTTTCTGCCATATAAGAAATGTGCTGTTTGTCTGTGTCTTATTTCTTCCGGGCAGCGCTGGGTACTCCAGCTAGTCTATATATATATATATATATATATATATATATATATATATATATATATATATATATATATATATATATATATATATATATATATATATAATAGAGAGGGAAGTTTTGTGTGTTTGAAGTAACTGTCAAGACCTCTTGGACTTTTGCGTTAATTTGTTTTCAAATTATAAGGCATTGTCATTCCTGTGGACCAATTTACATGGACCTGGAAAATTGCGTCGGTCATTCAGTACTTTAGTATATCTTGTCCGCTGGGGGGCTTCGTGGTGCAGTGGTTAGCACACTCGGCTCACAACCGAGAGAGCCCGGGTTCGATTCCTGGGAGGAGTGGAAAAATTTTGGAGGCTATTCCGATACCCTACGTAGCCCCTGTCCACCCAGCAGTGTACCAGGTATTAATCGGGGGTTGTGTCCCGTCTCCTGGGGTCCGTTCCCTTCTCCTATAATTCCTCCCCCTTCTGTCTCTCTCCGGCATATGACCTCAGATGTTGTGTCCCGTCTCCTGGGGTCTGTTCCCTTCTCCTATAACTCCTCCCCCTTCTGTCTCTCTCCGGCATATGACCACAGATGTTGTGTCCCGTCTCTTGGGGTCTGTTCCCTTCTCTTATAATACCTCCCACTTCTGTCTCTCTCCGGCATATCACCACAGATGTTGCGCCGACTAAACCAAACTTTGCAACTTTTTTTCTTGTCAGTGAAAGCTGTGGTCACAATCTTATCTACTACAATATCTATCTACAATATCTATACTACCTTAATACTAGTACTAAACTACCACTACTACTTTACTATTAGTACTAAACTACCATTACTACTTTACTACTAGTACTAAACTACCACTACTACTTTACTACTAGTACTAAACTACCACTACTACTTTACTACTGGTACTAAACTACCACTACTACTTTACTACTAGTACTAAACTACCACTACTACTTTTCTACTAGTACTAAACTACCACTACTACTTTTCTACTAGTACTAAACTACCACTACAACGTTACTACTAGTACTAAACTACCACTACTACTTTACTAGTAGTACTAAACTAACACTACTACTTTACTACTAGTACTAAACTACCACTACTACTTTACTACTAGTACTAAACTACCACTACTACTTTACTACTAGTACTAAACTTTCACTACTACTTTACTACTAGTACTAAACTACCACTACTACTTTACTACTAGTACTAAACTACCTCTACTACTTTACTACTAGTACTAAACTACCACTACTACTTTACTGCTAGTACTAAACTACCACTACTACTTTACTGCTAGTACTAAACTACTACTACTACTTTACTACTAGTACTAAACTACCACTACTACTTTTCTACTAGTACTAAACTACCACTACTACGTTACTACTAGTACTAAACTACCACTACTACTTTACTAGTAGTACTAAACTACCACTACTACTTTACTAGTAGTACTAAACTACCACTTCTACTTTACTACTAGTACTAAACTACCACTACTACTTTACTACTAGTACTAAACTTTCACTACTACTTTATTTCTTGTACGAAACTACCACTAATACTTTTCTACTAGTACAAACTACCACTACTACGTTACTACTAGTACTAAACTACCACTACTACTTTACTACTAGTACTAAACTACCACTATTACTTTACTAGTGGTACTAAACTACCACTACTACTTTACTACTAGTACTAAACTACCACTACTACCTTACTACTAGTACTAAACTTTCACTACTATTTTACTACTAGTACTAAACTACCACTACTACTTTACTACTAGTACTAAACTACCACTACTACTTTACTACTAGTACTAAACTACCTCTACTACTTAACTGCTACTACTAAACTACCACTACTACTTTACTGCAACTACTAAACTACCACTACTACTTCAATACTAGTACTAAACTACCACTAGTACTTTACTGCTAGTAGTAAACTACCACTACTACTTTACTGCTAGTACTAAACTACCACTACTACTTTACTGCTAGTAATAAACTACCACTACTACTTTTCTGCTAGTACTAAACTACCACTACTACTTTACTACTAGTATTAAACTACCACTACTACTTTTCTACTAATATTAAACTACCACTACTACGTTACTACTAGTACTAAACTACCACTACTACTTTACTAGTAGTACTAAACTACCACTACTACTTTACTACTTGTATTAAACTACCACTACTAATTTACTACTAGTACTAAACTACCACTACTACGTTACTACTAGTACTAAACTACCACTACTACTTTTCTACTAATATTAAACTACCACTACTACGTTACTACTAGTATTAAACTACCACTTCTACTTTACTACTAGTACTAAACTACCACTACAACTTTACTACTAGTACTAAACTTTCACTACTACTTTACCACTAATACTAAACTACCACTACTACTTTTCTACTAGTACTAAACTACCACTACTACTTTACTGCTAGTACTAAACTACCACTACTACTTTACTACTAGTACTAAACAACCACTGCTATTTTACTGCTAGTACTAAACTACCACTACTACCTTACTACTAGTACTAAACTACCACTACTACTTTACTACTAGTACTAAACTTTCACTACTACTTTACTACTAGTACTAAACTACCTCTACTACTTTACTACTAGTTATAAACTACCACTACTACTTTACTGCTAGTACTAAACTACCACTACTACTTTACTGCTAGTACTAAACTAATACTAATACTTTACTACTAGTACTAAACTACCACTACTACCTTTCTACTAGTACTAAACTACCACTACTACGTTACTACTAGTACTAAACTACCACTACTACTTTACTGCTAGTACTAAACTATCACTACTACTTTAGTACTAGTACTAAACTACCACTACTACTTTACTGCTAGTAGTAAACTACCACTACTACTTTACTGCTAGTACTAAACTACCACTACTACTTTACTGCTAGTACTAATGTACCACTACTACTTTACAGCTAGTACTAAACTACCACTACTACTTTACTACTAGTACTAAACTACCACTACTACTTTACTACTAGTACTAAACTACCACTACTACTTTACTACTAGTACTAAACTACCACTACTACTTTACTACTAGTACTAAACTACCACTACTACTTTACTACTAGTACTAAACTACCACTACTACTTTACTACTAGTACTAAACTACCACTACTACTTTACTACTAGTACTAAACTACCACTACTACTTTACTACTAGTACTAAACTACCACTACTACTTTACTACTAGTACTAAACTACCACTACTACTTTACTACTAGTACTAAACTTTCACTACTACTTTACTACTAGTACTAAACTACCACTACTACTTTACTACTTGTATTAAACTACCACTACTAATTTACTACTAGTACTAAACTACCACTACTACTTTACTACTAGTACTAAACTAACACTACTACTTTACTACTAGTACTAAACTACCACTACTACTTTACTACTAGTACTAAACTACCACTACTACTTTACTACTAGTACTAAACTACCACTACTACTTTACTACTAGTACTAAACTACAACTACTACTTTACTACTACGAGTATTAAACTACCACTACTTTACTACTAGTACTAAACTACCACTACTACTTTACTACTAGTACTAAACTACCACTACTACTTTACTACTAGTACTAAACTACCACTACTACTTTACTACTAGTACTAAACTACCACTACTACTTTACTACTAGTACTAAACTACCACTACTACTTTACCACTAGTACTAAACTACCACTGCTACTTTACCACGAGTACTAAACTACCACTGCTACTTTACCACGAGTACTAAACTACCACTGCTACTTTACCACGAGTACTAAACTACCACTGCTACTTTTCCACGAGTACTAAACTACCAGGAGTACTTTACCACGAGTACTAAACTACCACTGCTACTTTACCACGAGTACTAAACTGCAACTGCTCCTTTACCACGAGTACTAAACTACCACTGCTACTTTATCACGACTACTAAACTACCATGAGAACATTACCTCGAGCACTAAACTACCACTGCTACTTTACCACGAGTACTAAACTACCACTGCTCCTTTACCACGAGTACTAAACTACCACTGCTACTTTACCACGAGTACTAAACTACCACTGCTCCTTTACCACGAGTACTAAACTACCACTGCTACTTTACCACGAGTACTTAACTACCACTGCTACTTTACCACGAGTACTAAACTACCACTGCTCCTTTACCACGAGTACTAAACTACCACTGCTCCTTTACCACGAGTACTAAACTACCACTGCTACTTTACCACGAGTACTAAACTACCACTGCTACTTTACCACGAGTACTAAACTACCACTGCTACTTTACCACGAGTACTAAACTACCACTGCT
>NW_026111317.1:0-7500 GCF_024679095.1 Eriocheir sinensis | reverse complement strand
TTATGAGTTAAGTTATAGTTTGACAAGACTTCTGCACAATGAACGTGAAAAAAACACACCCATGAGAACCCGACTAATATCTTCCATGGGTAGTTTTATGAGCTAAGTTATAGTTTGACAAGACTTCTGCACAATGAACTTGAAAAAAACACACCCATGAGAACCCGACTAATATCTTCCATGGGTAGTTTTATGAGCTAAGTTATAGTTTGACAAGGCTTCTGCACAATGAACGTGAAAAAAAACCACCCATGAGAACCCGACTAATATCTTCCATGGGTAGTTTTATGAGTTAAGTTATAGTTTGACAAGACTTCTGCACAATGAACGTAAAAAAAAACCACCCATGAGAAACCGACTAATATCTTCTATGGGTAGTTTTATGAGTTAAGTTATAGTTTGACAAGACTTCTGCACAATGAACTTGAAAAAAAAACACCCATGAGAACCCGACTAATATCTTCCATGGGTAGTTTTATGAGCTAAGTTATAGTTTGACAAGGTTTCTGCGCAATGAACGTGAGAAAAACACTCCCGACGTATCTCCTTTGTGGCCTTTGGAAGTATTTGTTGTGAGAGGCGAAATCGTCTGAGAATACTTGCCTGGGTGTCACAAAGCTACCGTGCCCTCATGTTGTTGGATTTCAGTCATAAATCGAACCTTGTTGAATGCTTCTATGTTTCGGGAATTTAAAGCCGAAATATATGTCCCGAAATTAGTTTGTTCATGGCCATATAGAAAGAGAATTATTGGATGGCCTCTCGCTGCTATATTGGAAAATCATGGCGTTGTGTGTTGCTGTTCGGTGCAATAATCCTCCTGTCTACGACTTAAACGCTTCAAGAGGGGAAAATCAAGACACCTCCCCATCCGATTTTGACACTTTCGGCTACGCTGTCTACTATTTGCAAGATAATCGCCAGCGCACGCATAATACTTGACTACCTGCAGGCCTAATTAAGAACAGTTAAATAGAGCAAGTTTAGCACTTTCTTTGTCCATTACCATTTCAAGTCTCGTAAATCGGTTTCCTGAGAGACAGATATAATGAACGATGTGTAACGGAGACCAATATGACTTGAAAAGAGGGGTATATCTACTGTCTGATTAGGTCTGACAACTAGGCTGGACATGTAGTGCAATCTGGCAACGCAAATATCATCTCCTATGGGTCACAATATGGCAGACTGTCACGTGGCTATCTTTTAAGGATCTCTAGGATTGGACAGTATTGGTAGAGGGTTTGAGGGGTGTTCGTAGGGGGAATAGAGAGGGATAAGGTAGGATGTAGTGGAGGTGAAGGGGGAAATAGAGACGTGGGGATGATAAATGGAGAGGGAACGGGAAATGGAGGGAAAAAGGAGAGGGGGTAGTGAAAGGGAGAGGGAAGGGGAAGTGAAAGAAAATAATGGACAGGAAGGGAAGAAGGGGAAATGCTAAACTCACAACCCAAAGAAAAATATTTGGGCTGACCATAAAAGTTTAGGAAATGTCTCCCTGAATAAATAAATATATACATTATGTGAGTTCTGGAGAGGTCTGGCTGAGAGAGAGAGAGAGAGAGAGAGAGAGAGAGAGAGAGAGAGAGAGAGAGAGAGAGAGAGTCGCACTATAGTTCCTCTCAAATTTCTCTCACAAGTTCTCCGTTTCCCTTCACACTAAACATTTTGGCAACAGACATGAAACAAAGGGGAGAACACACACACACACACGTTCATGAAAAAAAATCCTTAGACACACCAAATAATCGCTTACAGAAGAAATTGCACGGTATTTATACATTTATTTATTTATTCTATTTTATTTTTGTAAGACACGTAGTAATATATTCAAAGGACGCAGAGTGAGCATTGTCGTGTGTATGTGTTTATTGAGAGATGAAATTCGTGGTATGTGTGTGTGTGTGTGTGTGTGTGTGTGTGTGTGTGTGTACCTGTCTAGGGTCCGTGCGGGGTACATGCAGTGCGCAGGAAATGTTTGCAAGATAATGTCATAACAAGCGAAGAAGAGCTACCAAATTTTTACAATAACTCATCACACGCGGGAAATAAAAGCAAGTAAGAAAAAACAAGAACAAGAAGCAAGACATTACTAACTAGGAAAAAAAAGAAACACCAAGAACAATACCCCCCCCCCCCCAAAAAAAAAAAAAGACAGGAAAACAGTAAGAAAAGAGACCGTTATCAAGCACTCTAACATAACATACAACAAAGAGACAGTCACCGTAGCAAGGGCACCACAGTCACCCTTCAGAACATACATATACTTACATCTCTATAACATCTGAGCAAATCACAAACCACACACCATTATCAAACATTTCTTCATCTTTCCCAACACATCATCTTTTTCAAATGACATTCTCTTTCTTGCCTCACGTCTTGCTGAGGCGTAAGAATTTCACTCAAGTTACGTGGTGCGATAAAGTTAGGCGCGATTCCAGTGTTGACAAAGGCCATGACACAGGTTTTGGAAAGTCGCCCAGTGCCTGAAAGTGTTGCTGCATTGTTGAATTCTGAGGCGGTGGGGAGAGAATTTAGGGGGTGACGTCTAAGCCATATGTGAAGATTCTGCTATTTGACAGTGCGTTAGTGTGTAGTAATAGGGAGTGAGGGATGTACGAAGGTCAGGGGGAGAGAGAGGGAAAGGGATAGGAAGGTTCTGAAAATGTTGATCTGTGGAAGGGAAGGAAAGAAAGGATGTGTAAGGTATATGGAGTAGTGCTGCTTTTTATTTTGACAACTTGTAAGCATGTTGGGGAATGAAGGATGTAGGAGGGGAATAGAGAAAGGTAAAGTTCTAAACAAAGTGATCTGTTTATAAGAGAATGGAGGAAAGGATGTCCAAGTTATAGGGAACAGTGCTGCTCTTCCTTGTCTATGTAAGAGTCCTACAGTAATAGGGAGAGATTTAGGAGGGTCAGGGGAAGAGAGAGAAAAGGAAAGTTCTGTGAAGGGGATCTGTTTAAGAGGAAGGGAATGGAAAAGAGTATGTCTAAGCTATACATATATGTGTGAGTGTTGTTTTTCTCTTTAATCTCAGTGTGTAATGGGAAGTAAAGGATATAAGAGTGGGATGGGGCGAAAGAGAAAGGGGGGAAAGATTCTGAAAAAAAAAAATGCTTGTTGGAATGGGAAAAAAGGATGTCTAAGCTATATATGTGTGTGTGCTGTTTCTTTTTTTCATCTCGGTGTGTAATGGAGAGTGAGAGGTATAGGAGGGTTAGGGAAGAGGGAAAGAGGAGGGAAGATTAAGAAAAGCGCTGTGTGGAAGGGAAAGGAATGGAAAAAAAGACCGATTTTACTCAAACCTTCATTTCTTTTCACTTGGCGGCAAGAGATCATATTGTGTTATAAATGATTCAGTGTTTTATTTATTTATACAAGATGATGGCCTGAAAATGTCTGCAGTATATAGTCAAACAACTGCCATATTATGAAAATCAAAATAGAGAGGCATAGAAAATCGTTTTCTTTCCTTCTCTGTCAAACTGAAGAAAATGTAGAGGACTTAGACTTACATGGTTGACTGTAACTTCTTGATTTAGTCCCAAGAAGTAACTCGCCTCATAGTAACGACGAAGCGTATGTTTTATAATGGCACACAATATACTCTATCAGGGAAAAAAACGTTTGTAATCCTATAGCCACAGGACGTTCATATTTTTTACATATATTTTTTTACACCTCTATTTTTGTTTGTTTATCTCGAAGTATTCTTGTTTTGTTTTTGTTTAGGCCTTATTAGTGTATTTCCTCACACCGCCAAAGGAAATAAAAAGATAGATAAGTAGACACATACACAAGTAAATAAAGGAAAACAATAATCTTAATAATAAATAAAATAAAAGTCTTACGTATAAACTATGAACCAGGGAACACAGACATTGCTATCATGATCGAGAATTACAATTAAATACATATAAATAAATAAATAAATAAGTAGAGTGATGATTATGATGATGATGACGGTAAAGTTGAGATGCATTCGTTGTTTTAAGGAGTAAAACAACACCGTCACTTCCTTCCCATTCTTTTTCGTGTTAATATTTATTGTTATGAGAAACACTTCATGGAAATCTGAGTAGGAAAGAAACATACAATGGACAGTGGTGGTGGTAGTGATGGTGGTGATGGTGATGGTGGTGATGACAAGGGATAATAGAAGTTGTAGTAATGGTGTTGGTAGCGTGGTGGTACTTGAAGTTGTGGTAGTGGACTAGTGGTGGTGGTAGTGATGCTGTCAGTGGTGGTGGGACTCATTGGTGTAGATAATGGTGATGGTGGTGGTAAAGTTGTGGTAGTGGTGGTGGTGGTGATGATAGAAACAGTGGTTGTTGTATTAAAAAATTTGTGGTAGTGATGGTGGTGGTGGCGATGGTAGTGGTGAAGTTAACAGTAGCAAGGGTGGCGGTCGATGTTAGGGTGTGAGTGATGTTGACAGTAGTGGTTGTAGTGGTGGTATTAATGACGGTGGTAATGTTAGCAGTAGCAGGGGTCGTGGCAGCTGAAGTAGTAGTAGTAATAGTAGTAGTAGTAGTGGTGGTGGTGGTGGTGGTTGCAAAGGTACACGGCCAGCCTCGACCCCTGCCCATGCTTGGAGGTGTGATGGTGCCCTTGTGGTGGTGATGGGGCGAAACCCTTGCCCGATAAGCCCACCACCACCACCACCACCCTCAACACCACCGCCACCCATAATACCTTCACACTTACCACCACCATCTTTTGTCCTCCTTCCACCACCGCTACCATCCCTAACACCATCAAATATATCACCACCAAAACTACCTTCACCACCACCTTCTGCTCTCCTCCTCCTCCTCCTCCTCTTTTTCCTACTCCTTCTCCTCCTCCACCTCCTTCTCCTCCTAATCCTCTACATACCTTGACCATCTCTGTCCACCATCACCACTACCTCCACCAACCCAGCCACCACCACCAACAACAATAACACCTCCTTTTTGTTCACTTCTATAATCCACTTTAACTTTCTCACTCCACATAGCATCTCCACCTCTTCCTCACCACCACCTCCACCTCCACCACCAAACCACCTTGCCAACCCATCACCTCAGAACACCCACCTGCCCAACCAGCCACCACCCTCTCCACCCACCTCCACTTAACGCCGAGTCACCCATAGTCCACCCACCCGCTCCTCCCTCAACCCCCATCTCCTATCCCTTCTACCCCCCCCCTTGCCCCCCTTCAACACCCTGCCGCTGGTTTCTATTGGTTATGCAAACACAACGTATGATTCTGACCTACTTGGGCTATTCTCAGACTCCTTTTGGGCTATTTTTTTCGTCTTTGAATGTTGTGTGTGACCCTCAAGTTATCGCCCAACCTGTGAGCGATAGAATGTGAAGTAAGTGAAAAGTTTAGAGATTTGAGGTTGATTTTGTTATGTGTAAATGGTGTATCGATTAGGTTTTTTTTATTTTTTATATATTGGTTCGTGTTCCGGGGTGTGATTATACTTTCTTGGGTGTCTGTACAATATATCAAGCATACATTTATTGCTTCTCCATCTTCTTCATGTTTAAATGGTGTATCGATTGGTCTTTTTTTTCATATTGGTTCGTGTTCCGGGGTGTGATTATACTTTCTTGGGTGACTGGACAATATATCAAGCATACTTTTATTCCTTCTCCAACTTCTTCACCTCCTCCTCCTCATCTTCATCATCTCTCACCTTGTCCTCATCCACCATCATTTTCATTTCCTTGTTCCCTTCCACCACCACCTTGTTCTGGTTATTGTTCTTCTTGTTTGACTCATTATTATTGGCTATTTTTTCTTCTTCATCCTCATTTTCTTCTTCCTTCTTCTTCCCCACCTCGTCCCCATCCACCATCTTCATCTCCTCGTTCCCGTCCACTGCCTCCTCCTCCTCCTTCTCCTCCTTCTCCTCGGGCCATTCTCGCCTGACTGACTAGAACCAGGCTTCTTCTATTAGACCACACACACACACACACACACACGCACAAACAAACAAACAGCAGCAGCCATAAGTCACCACACACCGACTACCTCCACTCGCTTCACAACCACCACCACCTTCACCACCACGACCACCACCACCACAACCATAACACCTTTTTACTACTGCTGCTACTACTACTGCTACTACTACTACTGCTACTACTACTACTACTACTACTACTACTACTACTACTACTACTACCACCTCAACAACACCAATAACAACCACGACCATCGCACCTACCACCACCACTACTACTACTACTACTACTACTACTACTACTACTACTACTACTACTACTACTACTACTACTACTACCCTCAACAACGCCAATAACAATTGCACCATCGCACTACTACTGCTACTACTACTACTACTACTACTACTACTACTACTACTACTACTACTACTACCTCAACAACACCAATAACAACCACGACCATCGCACCTACCAACACCACCACAACCACCACAACCACCACCACTACTACTACTACTACTACTACTACTACTACTACTACTACTACTACTACTACTACTACTACCACTACGCCACTAGCTAAACCATTAATCTTCTGCCACCAGATGGTCATAACTTACAACTTAACCCTTAAAGTAGTTGAGAGAGAGAGAGAGAGAGATGCCTCGCTTAACTGGTTCCAAGGCTTTATGTATACGTTGTGTGTGTGTGTGTGTGTGTGTGTGTGTGTGTGTGTGTGTGTGTGTGTGTGTGTGTTTACCTTCCTTCTGCTTTTGTTTATCACTTTTCTGGTGTTTGTTTATTCCTTCCGCACTCCACCACCCTTCCCTCATCGTTTCCTACCTCCTCTTCCTCCTCCACCTCCTCGTCCTCCTCGTTCTCTTCCTCCTTTTTATCCTCTTCTTATTCCCTCCTTCTGGACTCGCATCCTTCCCCTCTTTGGCTTTTCTCTCTTTTTAATTATTTATTTTCTCCCTCTTTTCCTGCCTCTTACCCTCTCTTCTTCCCCTCTCCCTCTTCCTCCCTCCTTCCAACTCTTTCCTTTATTTCCTCCTTTTCCTCTCCTACCTCTTCTCCCTATTACCCCATCGTCCTTCTCTCCCTTCCTCTACTTCGTACTCTTCCTTCCATCCTCTTACTTACCTTCCCTCCCTCCCTTCTTCCTCCCTTGTCTGCCTCCTGTTTGTCCTTACCTGTGAGGTGTTTGCTTAGCTTTGGCCACCGTGCTCTCTCTCTCTCTCTCTCTCTCTCTCTCTCTCTCTCTCTCTCTCTCTCTCTCTCTCTCTCTCTCTCTCTCTCTCTCTCTCTCTGTTTCGTTTTAATTCACTATTTTCTTTCTTTTCTTACACCACTCTTCCTCCTTTTCCTCCTTCTTCTCCTCCTCCTCATCATCATCTCCATCCTCTTCCTTGTTCCCTTCTTTTTCCCCGTTGAAATCACAGCCAAATCTCAAACAAAATTATTCCATCCAACATTATTTATTTTCTCGCCTCATCAGTCTTTTATATACAACGTTTAAATTCCTCAATAAAAT